>NW_027639052.1:0-191908 GCF_951394365.1 Tetrao urogallus | reverse complement strand
CCCTGTGGTTCCTTATGTATCTCTATGGGTCTCTCTGCATCTCCATGGGTCCCTATGGGTCTCTATGTGTCCCTGTGGATCCCTATGGGTTGCTATGCAGCCCTATGGATCTCTACGGTTCTCTATGGGTCGCTATGGGTCGCTATGGGTTCCTTTTTTTTCTCTAGGTGTCCCTGTGGCTCCCTATGGATCCCTATGCAGCCCTATGGTCCTCTCTGGTTCTCTACAGGTCCCTATGGGTTTCTATGGGCCTGAATGTATCTGTATGGGTCCCTATGGCTTGCCATAGGTCTCTATGGGTCTCTATGTGTCTCTATGGGTCACTATATTCCACTATGTGTCCCTTTTTATCACTATGGTTCTTTATGGGTCCCTGTGGGTCCCTGTGGGCCTCTATGGTCCTCTATTGCCTTCTACGTCTCCATATGTGTCCCTATGGCTCTCCATAGGTCTCTATGGTTCCCTGTGGGTCTCTATACAGCCGTATGGTTTTCTATGGGTCGCTATGGGTCTCTGTGGGACGCTATGGGTCCCTATGAGTTTCCATGGGTCTGAATGCATCTCTACGGGTCCCTATGCAGTCCTATGGATCTCTATGGGTCCATATGTGTCCCTAAGGGTCCCTATGCGTCTCTATAGCTCCCAATATCCTATGGTTCCTTATGTATCCTTATGGGTCTCCATGGGTCTCCATGGGTCCCTATGGGTCCCTATGGGTCCCTATTGGTCCCTATATCTCGCCATAGGTCTCTATGGGTCTCTGTGGGTCTCCATGTTTCTCTACCCGTCCCTATGAGTTTCTATGGGTCTCTATGTATCCCTATGGGTTCCTATGTAGCCCTGTAGTTCTCCATGGGTCCCTATGGGTCTCTATGGCTCACTATGGGTCCCTATGGATCCCTATGAGTTTCTATGGGTCCGAATGTATCTCTATGGTTCCCTATGGGTCCTTATGGTTCCCTGTGTATATCTATGGGTCCCTGTGTTCCCATATGGATCTCTATGGGTCTCTATGGATCTCTATGGGTCTCTATCGGTGCCTATGGGTCGCTGTGGGTCACTATGTATCTTTACATTTCCCTATGGGTCCCTATCGTTCCCCATAGATCTCTATGGGTCTCTATGGGTCCCTAAGCATCCCTATGGTCCCTATGGTTTCTAAGGTACTTATGTGTCCCTATGGGCCCTTATGTGTCCCTATGGGTCCCTATGGGTCTCTCTGGGTGCCTATGTGTCCCTATTGGTCTCTATGGGTCCCTGTCAGTCCCTATGGCTCGCCATATGTCTCTATGGTTCCCAATGGGTTCCCTTTAGAGCCCTATGGTTTTCTATGGGTCTCTATGAGTACCTATGGGTTCCTAGGGGTCTCTATGGGTCGCTATGGATGCCTATGTGTCCCTATGGCTCCCTATGTACTTCTGTGGGTCCCTATGGTTCCCTATGAGTCTCTGTGGGTCCCTATGGTTAACTATGTATCTCTATGTGTCTCTAGGGGTCCCTGTGGTTCTCCATTGGTCGCTATGGGTCCCTATGAGTTTCTATGGTTCTGAATGCATCTCTATGTTTCTCTATGGCTCTCCATGGGTCCCTATGGTTCTCCATGCATCTCTATCTGTCCCTTTGGGTCTCTTTGGTTCTCCATGGGTCCCTATGGTTCCCTATGTATGCCTATAGGTCCCTATGTGCCCCTATGTGTCTCTATGGGTCCCTATGGCTCCATATGCATTTCTATGGGTCTGAATGTATCTCTATGGGTCCCTATGCGTCCCTATAGGTCCCCATGCATCTATCTCTATGGGTCCCTATTGTGTGCAATGGCTGCCTATGGGTCCCTAAGGATTCCTATGGGTGCCTATGTGTTTCTATGGGTCTCTATGGGTTGCTATGGGTCGCTATGTATCTCCATGGGTCCCTCTGGCTCCCTAAGGATTTCTGTGGGTCTGAATGGATCTCTATGGCCCCCTATGCATCCCCATGGCACCTTAGGGGTTCCTATGTGTCCCTTTGGCTTTCTCTGAGTCCCTATGACTTCCTGTGGGTTTCTATGGATCCCGATGTGTCTCTATGGATCTTTATGGGTCGCTATGGGTGCCTGTGGCTCCCTATGAGAGAACAATTCAGAAAAGGCCAGGGGAACCCTTCCTGCTCTGCAACGAAAATAGCACCCTTCGGACGCACTGCGACAGGCCGAATTCGCCCCTTCTCGGCATCGGAACGGCACGACCCGGCTGTCTCGGCTGCGAAGCAGCATTCACGCTGAAGCGCTTGGGAGCGTTCGCACTCGCTGCCCGAGATATCGCGCTTCTTGCCGGCTTCCGCTTGCAGCCTCATGTAGCCCGCTCTCTTGTGGCCCGCTCGCCGGGAACGGGCGACTGCAGTAAAATATCGCTTATGTTCATAGAAATCCCTGTTTTTAACCTTAAATATCGCATATTTTCATAGAAATCCCTGTTTTTAACCTAAAATATCACTCATTTTCATAGAAATCCCTGTTTCTAACCTAAAATATCGCTTATTTTCATAGAAATCCCTGTTTTTAACCTCAAAAATCGCTTATTTTCAGAGAAATCCCTGTTTTTCCCCTAAAATATCACTTATTTTCATAGAAATCCCTGTTTTTAACCTTAAATATCGCTTGTTTTCATAGAAATCCCTGTTTTTAACACTTAAATATCGCTTATTTTCATAGAAATCCCTTTTTTAACCAAAAATATCACTTATTTTCATAGAAATCCCTGTTTTTCCACTAAAATATCGCTTATTTTGCATCAAAATACCTGTTTTTCCCCTTTAATACCGCTGATATTCATAGAAAACCCTGTTTTTCCCAAAAATATCACTTACTTTCACACAAATCCCTGTTTTTCCCCTTAAATATAGCTTATTTTCATAGAAATCCCTGTTTTCCCCTGAAATATCGTTTATTTTCATAGAAATCCCTGTTTTTCTCCTGAAATATCCCACGCCGCAGCGCTGCTCCCAGTGGGCTCAAAAGAAGGATCTCTCTCTCTCCAGAAAAGCACAGAGCTCAGTCTCCGTGTGCAGCACGCTCACCAGAGCACCAGCTCTGCTCCAGCTGGGCCACAAACGCTCCCAGCCTGGCAACCACTGTGACCTCAGCAAGTGCCTGCATCGCCGCTGTGCTTTCATCATAGGCAAAGGAGTGGTCACCTCCCAGATCCAAATTGTAGGAAACGTGAGACTCACCCATGGGGTGAATGGGGTTCATTGAATGGGGGAGAATTGAAGTAAAGCCACAGAGAAGTGAAGATACCCTTGTGCAGCCCAGTAAAAAGGCAGGATGGCCTCGTAGTGGTCAGCGGGGTCCCAGAGGAACAAGTAGGAGCTGGGAGGAGTGCACAGCAGTACGGAGCAGAAACGTGCAGCATGGCCAAGTGACAACCAGTAAGGAGCAGCATGGCCTCAGAGCGGTCAGTGGAGCCCTACAGGAATCAGCAGAAAGCAACAGGAAGGCACAGCTGTGCCCAGGCCCGGTGCCGGCCTCTGCCTGTGGCTTTGGGCCCTCGGCCCGGTGCCGGCCTCTGCCTGTGGCTTTGGGCCCTCGGCCCGGTGCCGGCCTCTGCCTCTGGCTTTGGGCCCTCGGCCCGGTGCCGGCCTCTGCCTCTGGCTTTGGGCCCTCGGCCCGATGCCGGCCTCTGCCTCTGGCTTTGGGCCCTCGGCCCGGTGCCGGCCTCTGCCTCTGGCTTTGGGCCCTCGGCCCGGTGCCGGCCTCTGCCTCTGGCTTTGGGCCCTCGGCCCGGTGCCGGCCTCTGCCTGTGGCTTTGGGCCCTCGGCCCGGTGCCGGCCTCTGCCTGTGGCTTTGGGCCCTCGGCCCGGTGCCGGCCTCTGCCTGTGGCTTTGGGCCCTCGGCCCGGTGCCGGCCTCTGCCTGTGGCTTTGGGCCCTCGGCCCGGTGCCGGCCTCTGCCTGTGGCTTTGGGCCCTCGGCCTGGTGCCGGCCTCTCGGGCTGTGCGTCAGGCCTAGGCCTGGTGCCGGCCTTTCAGGACTGGCTTTAGGCTCCACGGCCGGTGCCAGCCCACCCGGCTGTAGGTGTGGCTGTCAGCCCCGGCTCTGGCGCTGCCCCTGTGGCTGTAACCGCGGCATTATGGCCCAGGGCTGGTGCTGGCTCTCTGGCTGGAGCTTCAGACTTCAGGGCCGGCTCTCAGGCTGTGGCTTCAGGCCCGAAGCTGGTGCCGGCTTCTCGTGCTGTGGCTCCAGGTTTAGGCCCAGGGCCAGGGCAGCCCCTCTGGCTGGGCTTCAACCCAGGGTCGGTGCTGGCCGCTCAGGCTGTGGCTTCAGGTCCTTTGGCCGCTGCCAGTCTCTCTGGCTGTGTGTTCCGGCCCCAGGGCCACTGCTGGCTCCTCTGGCAGCATCTTTAGGCCCAGGCCGTGTGCCAGCCTCTCTAAGTGGGGCTGTGGCTGTGAGCCCCTGGGCTGGATGCAGCCTTTTGGGCTCTGGCCCAAAGTCACCAGGCCTGGTTCCAAATTGTAAGAAAACATGAGGGCCGCCCAGTGGTGTTATCTGAAGTAACAGAACAGAGAAATTCAGATGACTCTTGTGTAACCAGCCTGGGTCATCCTCTCGCTCAGGCACGGCATGATCAGACCCAGGAGATGTTGCCCCCAGGCTGCCCCCAGATTGGGGGCCGGAAGGATTTGGGCTCCCAAGCAATCAGCCAGCATTTGGATGAGTCAGCCCTCTGGTTTTTGTGAGGACAGACGAGTCCACCTTGGAAAGCCATCTGGGCAAAGGCAGAACAGCTTGGTTCTCGGGCCGCAGAACTCAGTGGCCAGGCGCTGCTCCAACGCTGAGCCTGCATTTCCTCCTGGGCATCCACGTGTGCTCTGAGTCCGCTGCAGCTTTCTGCAGGGTCTGTGGCTTCCTGCTGAGGAGCTCCTCGTGTTCTTCTGCAACTGCCCCCCAGCATCACTGCTGCCTCCTCTGGTACCACGCCGGGAGATGCGTCAGCGTCCATCAGCCTGCACTTCCTTCCTCCCAGCAGCAGCCGCTCCTGCACTGACCTCCATTCACACTGGATGCCGTCCACTTCTAGCGCCAGCTGACCTGTGACACAGAGAAAGGAAATGTAGCATTGGTGTCATGGTTCTATGTTTTTGTTTTTGTTTTGTTTTTTGTTTCTGGGTTTCAGTATTCCACATCAAAACATCATGTGGTATACGGGGCATTAAAGTATCACTGCCCCAATTCCAAGCACCTATCCCTGTATGTTACAGAAGTCACGGGATCTGGCCCTTCCGGGTGGGGGGGGCGCTCTCTTGCTGCCTGGCAGTGGGTGCTGGAGGGTGCTTTCCTAGCCGTTCCAAGCCTTTTCAGGTTTGACTCGGTTCCGGGAACTCTCTCTCTCTCTCTCTCATCTTGTCTGATTCATTAATCTCAATTTCAATTAAATTGTATATATTGTGCTATCTTGTATTCCAATATTATAGTAAAATAAGTTTTCCTCCATAGATTGGTGCCGCTGCTCTTTTCCTCCCTTCCTTCCTCCCCATTTTTGTGGGACTGGGGTGGGGGGGGAGGGCAGAGGCCTGTCGCCCCGTCACGGACATAGATTGATCTGGTCAACTCCGTGACAGATTTTTGGCGCCCAACGTGGGGCCCGAGCTGCTTTTTAGCTGTTAGAACGGATCTTTTTTTCTCTCTGCTCTTAGAGAGCTTCGTTAGGGAGCATTATCAGTAGTTCAAGTTTCTGTGCTGGAAAACCTGACCTTGAAAGATTAGGCGTACTGCCAGTGTTCTGGGATATTTGTAAACTTTGAGCACTACTTAGTCTGGGTAGTGCCTTTTTTTTTTCCTGCTCTTGTTAGCTTCAATACATTAACCCCTTTTTAGCAGGCACGTCTGATGAACCCACTCGTTATCGTGGGGGCGCTGTGTAAAGGATTTAAAGCAATGGTGTTACTCACAACCTACTGGCCAATAATCCGTCTTGCACTTACGTGTGTTGGAATTGCGTCCGTATATAGGTACATAATGGCACTGATGGAGCCACCTATGTTTTACCTACTTGCAATGTGGTATGATTTGAATTTTGACATTTACATCCCAGAAGGAATGGCTAATTTCACAAACAGCTACATCCCAAATGGAATAGCTAATTTTACAAACAACACAATGTTCAGACCAGTCTCCGGATTTTCTTTTCGGTTTGTAAAACGTTTTTCGAATCTTGAATTAATACTCATGTTGTTGTTCGTGTCATCAATTCTCCTGAATGTATTCCTAAGCATTCGTAATAAGGAGTCTCCTCAAAAACTAGAGAATGATGACTGGCAGGGGATATGGAGAGGTTTAGGAAAGGTCTTAGAAGCATGGGGACCCGCAATGTCATGGGATTTTACTCTTGAACACCTGTGGGATCCTGAGAAACTAAGCCAGTATTTGAGTCAGGGACTATGCGGCTTACATAAATCTAAGGAGGTACAACTTATTTGGGGTTTGGCTTGTGCTTACCGTGCCCTATATAATACCATTCTGGAGAGAGAGAGTTTCCGAGCTGAGGTTCAAGCCAAAGGGGAAAATCCCCAAGTCAAATCTAATCAATCACAGGAGACACCAGTAACAATACCGGTTGCTCCTGTGGAGGGCAAGAAATGGAAACGAGTGTCTTCGCGTCTTGAACGAAAAAGAGAAGAAGAGGAGGAGGAGGAGGAAGATCCAGGCGAGGGGCCCTCCTCAGAACCACCACCATCGCGAAAGGCAAAAGGGAAAACTAAGAGACATGCAGAAGAAAGTGACGAATAGGAAGTCTCTATTACTACTCGCCGGCCTCTAAAGATGACTGAAATCCAAGGTTCAAGAAAGGAGTTTACACGGCGCCCGAATGAAACTCTTGTTTCCTGGTGTATGGGAACTGCTGAGTCACGGCCTGAACCTCTGATTAATCACCTGAGGCGAGCCATGAGTCAGCCAGAGGAGCACAGGTGAAGGCAATTCACCTGTGCTGCCGGAAGGGGTGGAGCCAGGCTCCACCCCTCCTAGACCTATTGAAGAGCTGGCTACCAGAGGGGAAGGATCTCTTCTGGAGATCCCCTCTCTTGGTGTCTTCTGGTGAGCTCAGCCGAAGGGTAAGCTCTTCCGCTTATTCTCTCTGTGATCATTGTCTACCTTGCTTGATTCTCTCGATTATATTGTGATTACAACATCTTGATATCTGTTGATTAAACAACTATATTGCAATTATAGCATCTTGATTATACACTTGGCGAGCCAGGCAGGCCAAATATACTGAAATTAACATCATGTCTTTTCTTTGGAATTTCTATAAATGGGTCAAGGGGGAGAACAATACTCCTCTAGAGAAAATGATTCCAGGGCTGATCCCAGGATTTGAGGGATCGCCCTATTATGAGTTAGCTACTATCATTGAAAAATGGGGTCCCTTACGCGTTATGGGCAATATCTCCCCATATCGCATGGCGGACTATTTTCAAGGACTTGGCAAGGATGTCCTCATTACTAAAGAAAGACAACTGGCTGCCTCCATGGTGGCATGGCCATTATTAACTGCCTTAAATCATGCGGACTTAAGAAATAATACTTTAGAAACGGAAAATCAGCTTTTGAAAGACCGCGTTGAAAAGCTAGAGCACGAACTTGGCGTTTTAACAGGGAAGAAGCCAATTCTACATCTTCCCATAGGCCAAATTCGTAGTATTTCAATAAATGATGACCAGACTCCTGAATCAACAGACTTCGTTGATCAGGAGAACAAGAAATCCAAATCAGACTTTGAATGTCCTATTCTGACTGATCCCCTGGAAATCCGTCCTGTTGTAACCCAGAAAACAAAAAAAGTACAGGACAGACCAGCAGGGGTGCCGCCTGATCAATGGCCCCCTGCCCAGACTCATTTACATGTAACGGCACGGCCATACACGGCAACAGAATTAATGGACTTAGTACAACGATTTCGGCAGAAGCCTAGAGAAAGTGTGCCGGCTTGGTTATTGAGACTATGGGATTCTGGGGCAGAAAGTGTCTTGGTGAATGGCCCAGAAATAGCCAAGTTGGCCACCATGACCATCCATCCTGCTCTCAGACAGAGGTTATATGTAGGTAATCAATATCGTGATGAAAACCATTCCATACTAGAATGGTTAATGGCAGCCTGCCGTATGGTATGGCCAAATAAATCAGACATACCTTTACATACAGGCATGTGGTCCTCCATGGAGGACCTTCAAAACTATATCCGCGAACTGGGTGTAAGAGAGGCCATCTATGAAGATACATTTGATGGCCCTGATATGGTTAAATTTTCAGCAGGGATGAGAGATTTAATTTTACAACAAGCTCCCTCCCATCTGTATGGCACCTTAGTCTCCATATTGAATCCCCTTGTAGCATCAGAAGCCGTAGTCCAGCAGGCTGCCCAGTTAGTTGCCGACCTGGGAGAAACAGAACGCCTGCGGACTAGGCGCAATATTCGGTTTCTGGAGGAAGCAGAGGTCCTGCCGGTAAATAAAACCAAAATGCCGGCTACTCGAGCTCCTCCATCGGGACCCATCAGGGTATCCCGAAAACAAATGTTTAATGATTTAATTCGGGCTGGGGTCCAATTTGCTAAGATCGACCGCCAGCCCAACCATGTCCTTCTCCAGCTCTGGAGACAACTAAAGGACAATCAACAATTCCAGAGCTACCCTAAGAAATCAAGGGTAAGAGCTATAGAGAGGGTTCCAACAACAACATGGAACCTAGAAGATTTTATTATTCCAAACAGAAAAAAGAAGCCACCTCAGGTGTCTCGGGCCACAATGCCTGAGCCATCAGAAGCAAAAGAATTGGCCCTAGCCCAATTCATGGAGTGACAAGGGATGTTAGTCCCCGTAGGGCCTCCAGACGGGACCGGAGGCCCTATGTAGAATTAACAATTTATTGGTCCCGAAAAAATATGCAGAGAGTAATGGCATTGGTAGACACAGGAGCAGAAACATCAATTATCTATGGAGATCCGGGCAAATTTGCTGGTGACAGAGTGATGATTGGTGGTTTTGGGGGACAGACTATTCCTGTCACCCAAACATGGTTAAAATTGGGGGTTGGGCGTCTCCCACCCCGGGAGTACAAGGTGTCTATCGCCCCAGTCCAAGAATACATCCTGGGCATAGATATTCTATGGGGTCTGGCTCTCCAAACAACTGTGGGAGAGTTCAGACTTCGACAAAGATGTATCAGTATCCGGGCGGTGCAGGCAATATTAAGAGGCCATGCGAAACATGAGCCTGTTTGCCTGCCGAAACCGCGCCGGATTACTAACGTTAGACAGTATAGACTCCCGGGTGGGCAAGATGAAATATCGAGAACGGTGCAGGAATTAGAAAAAGTGGGTATTATAAGACCTGCACACAGCCCATATAACTCCCCCATATGGCCAGTGCGAAAGTCGGATGGCACATGGAGGATGACAGTAGATTACAGAGAATTAAATAAGGTCACGCCGCCTATTCATGCGGCTGTACCCAATATTGCCTCCCTAATGGACACATTGAGTAGGGAGATAAAAACCTATCATCATTGTGTCCTAGATCTAGCAAATGCGTTCTTCAGTATTCCAATTGCTGAGGAATCGCAAGATCAGTTTGCGTTTACGTGGGGAGGCAGGCAGTGGACCTTTCAGGTCCTGCCACAGGGGTACGTGCATTCACCAACGTATTGTCACAATCTAGTGGCGCGTGACCTGGCTGATTGGACAAAACCTGATGGTGTTAACCTATATCATTATATTGATGATCTCCTGTTGACATCCGACTCACTGGAGGCAGTAGGACAGGCAGCAGATTCATTAACTGCCTATTTACAACAGAGGGGATGGGCTATAAATCCCCAAAAGGTGCAAGGTCCAGGCCTGTCCGTAAAATTCCTGGGGGTGGTTTGGTCAGGAAAGACCAAAGTGCTACCCAGTGCTGTCATAGATAAGGTTCAGGCCTTCCCAGTCCCTACAACATCAAAGCAGCTGCAAGAGTTTCTAGGTATATTGGGTTATTGGCGTTCCTTTATACCTCACCTGGCGCAGCTGCTACGGCCACTATACAGACTCACAAAAAAGGGGCAGCTATGGGACTGGGGGAAAACCGAACAGGATGCTTTCCAACAAGCGAAATTGGCAGTTAAACAAGCTCAGGCATTGGGTATATTCGATCCTACCCTCCCAGCCGAGTTGGACGTTCATGTTACCCAAGACGGCTTCGGTTGGGGCCTGTGGCAACGCCAGAGCTCTGTTCGGACCCCCATTGGTTTCTGGTCTCAGGTTTGGCACGGAGCAGAAGAAAGATACAGTATGATTGAAAAACAGTTATTGGCTGCCTATTCGGCATTACAGGCAGTAGAGCCAATAACTCAAACAGCTGCAGTTATAGTCAAGACCACTCTGCCAATTCAGGGGTGGGTGAAAGATCTGACCCACCTTCCTAAGACAGGGGTGGCCCAAGCACAAACAGTGGCACGATGGGTCGCCTATCTCAGCCAAAGGAGCAGTCTGTCTTCATCACCCTTGAAAGAAGAACTCCAGAAGATCCTAGGCCCAGTGACGTATCACAGTGATGCACCAAAAGAAATACTGGTCGCTCCACCAGAGAAGAGTCCCATTCAGGAGGGAAAATATCCTATCCCTGAAGATGCCTGGTACACAGATGGGTCCAGCAAGGGCAACCCGAGCAAGTGGAGAGCAATAGCATATCATCCTTCCACCGAGACAATCTGGTTCGATGAGGGGGATGGTCAGAGCAGCCAATGGGCAGAACTGCGAGCCGTGTGGATGGTTATAACCAAGGAACCCGGTGATGGTATCCTGAACATCTGCACAGATAGTTGGGCTGTGTACCGGGGGCTCACTCTTTGGATTGCACAGTGGGCCACCCAGCAATGGACTATCCATGCCCGACCGATCTGGGGCAAAGACATGTGGTTAGATATATGGAATACGGTCAAACACAGGACTGTATGTGTCTACCATGTTTCTGGTCATCAGCCCCTACAGTCACCGGGAAACGATGAAGCCGACACACTGGCCCGAGTTCGATGGATTGAGAATTCACCATCTGAGAACATCGCCCGCTGGTTACATCAGAAGCTACGGCATGCTGGACAAAAGACAATGTGGGCAGCTGCTAAAGCATGGGGACTGCCCATACAACTATCTGATATCGTCCAGGCATGCCAGGATTGCGACGCTTGCTCCAAGATGAGACCGAGATCGTTGCCCGAAACAACAGCCCATCTTGCTAGGGGACACAATCCTCTCCAGCGATGGCAGGTCGATTACATCGGGCCCCTTCCTCGCTCCGAAGGGGCAAGATACGCCCTGACCTGTGTCGATACTGCAAGTGGGCTGCTGCAGGCCTATCCAGTACCAAAAGCAAACCAGGCATATACCATCAAGGCACTCACTAAACTGATGTCTGCCTCCGGGACACCTCAAGTCATCGAGAGCGACCAAGGGACTCATTTTACCGGTGCAACGATACAGCGCTGGGCAGAAGAAAATAACATCGAATGGCGATTCCACCTGCCATATAATCCAACGGGGGCAGGCCTCATCGAACGTTATAATGGTATTCTTAAGGCTGCCCTGAAGACAGACTCCCAGTCCCTGCAGGGGTGGACAAAAAGACTGTATGAAACCCTGCGGGACCTGAATGAAAGACCTCGAGACGGCAGACCCAGTGCCCTGAGAATGTTGCAGACGACATGGGCCACCCCATAGGCTTAGGATCCAAATTACGGGCACTGATCATCAGGTAAGACCCCAGATTGGTAACGAAAATAATCTTCTGCTCCCTGCCCCTGAAAATTTAGAGCCAGGTACCCATAAAATAAAATGGCCCTGGAAGGTGCAAGTAGGACCCAAGTGGTGTGGCCTACTTGCGCCTTGGGGGAGACTATTGGAGGTGGGAGGCTCAGTAGTCCCTCCAGTAATAGGTACATGGCCTACTGATATTGTGGTCAACACTCCGATCTTTATTGCTAAAGGGACCCCCATCATGTCCCTGTGGCAGATCAGGACACCTCCTTTGGTGCCTGATATTGTTATGCAGCCGCAGATATCCGGCCAAAAGGTGTGGTACAGGCGGCCAGGACGTGCCCCCGTACAAGCGGAAGTGTTGACCCAAGACAGAAATACGGCCTGTATCTTGCCCTGGAGAGCAGACCTTCCCCTCCTGGTACCTGTGAAACATCTGTATTACTCCCCGTGAGTCTGTGAGCCTTCAGGACCACCGGAAGGAACAAAACGCCATCAAGTGTTCCAGTGTTGCTGTCAGATCACGTACAACACCCGGTGATGGTCTGCATGGGACTGATGGGACATAGAACGGACCTGCACCTCAGGACCTCATGCCTCCAGTCACATCATCGAGCACTGGCCCATAGAAGAACATGGACATTCACTAATCATCACTTGTCTTGAACTGTACCAACACACGTCGCGATAAAATTGTATAAGCGTCGCGATATACCGGATCTCTGTATTAGGGAAAGCTCACCCTTTTGTTAACCTGATCAGTGGTTCACGCCGTGAAGGGGTGGAGTGTATGGGAACTGCTGAGTCACGGCCTGAACCTCTGATTGATCACCTGAGGCGAGCCATGAGTCAGCCAGAGGAGCACAGGTGAAGGCAATTCACCTGTGCTGCCGGAAGGGGTGGAGCCAGGCTGCACCCCTCCTAGACCTATTGAAGAGCTGGCTACCAGAGGGGAAGGATCTCTTCTGGAGATCCCCTCTCTTGGTGTCTTCTGGTGAGCTCAGCCGAAGGGTAAGCTCTTCCGCTTATTCTCTTTGTGATCATTGTCTACCTTGCTTGATTCTCTCGATTATATTGTGATTACAACATCTTGATATCTGTTGATTAAACAACTATATTGCAATTATAGCATCTTGATTATACACCTGGTTGGTTCGTTGTTGGGACAGTGGGGCCCATAGCTTGTCTCTGGATGGTAATGAAGCTCGCCAACTAGGTGCCATTGCCAGAGATCCAGCTATTGACAGAGGAATTAGTCGATGTTCGGATGAGGCTGCCTCCCTCTGGGAACGAGTGTTAATAGCCGTGAAGGAAAAGTATCCCTTCAAAAATGGCTTGAAGATTGCGATGAAAAAATGGGATACAGTGGAAAAGGGTATCCAGTATTTGAGGGAAATAGGCGTGGTGGAAATGTTGTATGACCCTAACTTTGTTCCTAACCACCCACAACAAAACCGCGACCCTGAAAAGGTGAGGACGACGCCTGAGATATGGCAGAAAATTGTGACAACAGCACCGGACAAATATGCCGCTACACTAACGTCAGCATGTGACAGATACCAAGAACAACAGAGAACACCCTTAGTTTATGAATTAATTGTTACGCTCCAAAACTACGAACAATTGCTGTCCCCAATTCATGCTGCTGTGGCTGCTATATCAAAAATGACGGAGCAAGTGTCTCAACTGATTAACCGTGACAAACCTGTAGCAGTATCAGAAACGCTTGATGAAGATCAGGATAATCAAACGAGTCTAGCAAAGGATGTGAAGGAGGTGAAGGAGATGATGAAATTTATGCGAGCCCACCTAATTAAAGACGATGGACCTTCCTTCTCACGTGCACCATCAAAAATCTCGGCTGTTAGAGGCAAACATTCTCCAGCTCAAGTAAGGGATAATACACCGCGAATTGTCTTATGGTATTACCTACGTGACCATGGAGAAGACATGAGGAAGTGGCACCGTGAACCTACTGCTGTACTGCAAGCACGGGTGAAAGAATTACAAGGCAGATCAACCACCAGTGCAGTTGCTCCAGTTACCACAGGTAATGAATAGGGGGGCCCTGCCCTCAGTCAGGGGGGGGAAAGGGATAATAGAGTATATTGGACTGTGTGGATTCGATGGCCTGGCACATCAGAACCACTGAAATATAAGGCCCTGGTGGACACTGGTGCACAGTGCACTCTGATGCCCTCGAGTCATGAAGGGACAGAATCAATCCATATTTCTGGAGTGACCGGGGGTTCTCAAGAATTGACTGTGTTGGAGGCTGAGATAAGCCTCACTGGTAAGGACTGGCAAAAACATCCTATTGTGACGGGCCCAGGGGCTCCATGTATACTAGGTATTGATTATCTCAGAAGGGGGCATTTCAAGGATCCTAAGGGGTATCGATGGGCCTTTGGAATAGCTGCTGTGGACACAGACAACATTAAGCAGCTGTCTGTCTTGCCTGGCCTGTCAGAAGATCCGTCTGTTGTGGGGCTGCTGCGAGTAAAAGAGCAACAGGTACCGATTGCCACAAAAACGGTGCACAGGCGGCAGTACCGCACCAACAGGGATTCCTTGCTCCCCATTCATAAGTTGATTCGTCAACTAGAGAGCCAGGGAGTGATCAGCAAAACTCACTCGCCTTTTAACAGCCCCATATGGCCAGTGCGTAAAGCCAGTGGAGAATGGAGGCTGACGGTGGACTACCGTGGCCTGAATGAAGTCACACCCCCACTGAGTGCTGCTGTGCCAGACATGTTAGAACTCCAATATGAACTGGAGCCAAAAGCGGCCAAATGGTATGCCACCATTGACATTGCTAATGCCTTCTTTTCCATTCCTTTGGCCAAAGAATGTAAGCCACAGTTTGCTTTCACATGGAGGGGCATTCAGTATACCTGGAACCGTTTGCCCCAGGGGTGGAAACACAGCCCGACCATTTGCCATGGGTTGATCCAAACTGTATTGGAACAGGGCAGTGCTCCTGAGCACCTGCAGTACATTGATGATATCATTGTGTGGGGCGATACAGCAGAAGGAGTCTTCACGAAAGGAGAGCAAATAATCCAAATTCTTCTGAGTGCTGGTTTTGCTATTAAGCGAAGCAAAGTGAAAGGACCTGCCCAGGAGATTCAGTTCCTAGGTATAAAGTGGCAAGATGGCCGTCGTCACATCCCGACAGATGTGATCAACAAAATCATTGCTACGTCTCCACCCACTAGCAAAAGAGAGACACAATCTTTTCTGGGTGCAGTGGGCTTTTGGAGAATGCACGTTCCAAACTACAGCCTCATTGTAAGCCCCCTTTATTATGTGATGCGAATGAGAAATGAGTTTACATGGGGCCCTGAGCAGCAGCAGGCTTTTGAACAGATTAAACAGGAGATAGCCCGTGCCGTGGCCCTAGGGCCAGTACGGACAGGACAGGGTATAAAGAACATCCTCTACACTGCTGCTGGAGAGAACGGTCCCACTTGGAGTTTGTGGCAAAGAGCCTCAGGAGAGACCCGAGGCCGACCCCTGGGATTCTGGAGTCGAGCCTACAGGGGGTCGGAAGAGGGCTACACTCCAACTGAGAAGGAGATCTTAGCCGCTTATGAGGGGGTTCGGGCTGCTTCTGAAGTAGTCGGTACTGAAACACAGCTCCTTCTGGCACCTCGACTGCCAGTGCTGAACTGGATGTTTAAAGGAAAAGTTCCCTCCACCCATCATGCTACTGATGCCACTTGGAGCAAGTGGATTGCACTGATTACACAACGAGCACGGATGGGGAACCTCAGCCATCCAGGAATCCTAGAGGTCATCATGGACTGGCCTGAAAGTAAAAAGTTTGGAACACCACCAGGAGAAGAAATAGCTCGTGCTAAAGAGGCCCCACCATACAATGAACTACCAGAGAATGAAAAGAAATATGCCTTGTTCACAGATGGATCGTGTCGTATTGTGGGGAAGCATCGCAGGTGGAAATCTGCTGTGTGGAGCCCCACACGACAAGTTGCAGAGGCCACTGAAGGGAAAGGAGAATCAAGCCAATTTGCAGAGGTAAAGGCAGTCCAACTGGCCTTAGATGTCGCTGAACGGGAGAGGTGGCCAATGCTCTATCTCTACACTGACTCATGGATGGTAGCAAATGCCTTATGGGGGTGGTTACAGCAGTGGGAGCAAAATAACTGGCAAAGAAGGGGTAAACCTATTTGGGCTGCTGAACTGTGGAAAGACATTGCTGCCCGAACAAAGAATATGGTTGTGAAGGTGCGCCATGTAGATGCTCATGTGCCCAAGAGTCGGGCTACTGAAGAACAGCAAAATAACCATCAGGTAGACCGAGCTGCCAAAATTGAGGTGGCTCAAATAGACCTGGACTGGCAGAACAAGGGTGAATTATTTCTGGCTCGGTGGGCCCATGAGACCTCAGGTCATCAAGGGAGAGATGCAACATACAAATGGGCCAGAGACCGAGGGGTGGACTTAACTATGGATGCCATTGCACAGGTTATTCATAACTGTGAAACATGTGCCATCATCAAACAAGCCAAGAGGATGAAACCTCTCTGGGAGGAAGGGCGATGGCAAAAGTACAAATATGGGGAGGCATGGCAGGTTGATTATATCACCTTGCCACGATCTCGCAATGGTAAGCATTATGTGCTTACCATGGTGGAGGCAACCACTGGGTGGCTTGAAACATATGCAGTACCCCATGCTACCGCCCGAAACACCATACTGGGTCTCGAGAAACAAGTCCTGTGGCGACATGGCACCCCAGAAAGAATTGAGTCAGATAATGGGACTCATTTCAAAAATTCTCTTGTAAATACTTGGGCCAAAGATCATGGCATTGAGTGGATTTACCATATTCCCTATCATGCACCAGCCTCTGGTAAAATTGAACGATACAATGGATTGTTAAAAATGATGCTAAAAGCATTGGGTGGCGGAACATTTAAACACTGGGAGAAGCATTTAGCAGAAGCTACCTGGTTAGTCAATACCAGAGGATCTATCAATCGTGATGGTCCTAACCAATCCAGTTCCCTACATACCGTAGAGGGAGATAAAGTCCCTGTTGTACACGTAAAGAACATGTTAGGAAAGGCAGTTTGGGTTCTTCCAGCTTCTGGAAAGGGCAAACCTCTCCGTGGTACAGTTTTTGCCCAGGGACCAGGATCCACTTGGTGGGTGATGCAGAAGAATGGGGATGTTCAGTGTGTACCACAAGGAAACTTGATGCCAGGGGAGTGCAGTCAGTAATTCTATGTATATATATATATATATATAGCCATGTGTGAGTAATGCATTTTAATCATTTTTTGTTTGTTTGTATATATATGTGTATAAATTTCAAGCATGATGTAACGATGTAGAATAAGGGGTGGAATGTCATGGTTCTATGTTTTTGTTTTTGTTTTGTTTTTTGTTTCTGGGTTTCAGTATTCCACATCAAAACATCATGTAGTATACGGGGCATTAAAGTATCACTGCCCCAATTCCAAGTACCTATCCCTGTATGTTACAGAAGTCATGGGATCTGGCCCTTCCGGGTGGGGGGGGCGCTCTCTTGCTGCCTGGCAGTGGGTGCTGGAGGGTGCTTTCCTAGCCGTTCCAAGCCTTTTCAGGTTTGACTCGGTTCCGGGAACTCTCTCTCTCTCTCTCATCTTGTCTGATTCATTAATCTCAATTTCAATTAAATTGTATATATTGTGCTATCTTGTATTCCAATATTATAGTAAAATAAGTTTTCCTCCATAGATTGGTGCCGCTGCTCTTTTCCTCCCTTCCTTCCTCCCCATTTTTGTGGGACTGGGGTGGGGGGGGAGGGCAGAGGCCTGTCGCCCCTGTCACGGACATAGATTGATCTGGTCAACTCCGTGACAATTGGCACAAATGCAGACGCCCGAGGCTGTGCCACCACCACGTACTGCAGCCTTGGGAAGCCAGCTGCCACTGCAACCTTGGTCAGAATTAAAGCAGGCACCGTAAATTAAGTGTGACTTCTGAACTGAGGGAATTGCCACCATCAGAAATAAATACTGAAATCACTTACTGAACTGTGGGTGGTTACCTCTGAATTCTTTTGCTTTTGGGAAAATGTGGACTTGGAATTGAAGGGTACAAGAAAAACGAGGAGCACTTGGCAACTCAGGCAAACTGAGCAGTGCAGGGAAGATTGTCGCATTTCTTCTTCTCCTGGCCCTGAAATGAATTTTCCTACCTTTAAATGAAAAAAGAAGAGCCTGACAGAGTAGACACATTACAGTCTCACATCACGGGTAGAAGCTGGAGAGCTCTCATGGCACAAAGCTCAGGGCTGCAGAAATTAAGGGTGCCTCTAAGCTTTAAAACAAGGTGAAAGACAAGGTTGAATGCGAAACATGGGCACTTCCTGCAGAGCACATCACACAGCTGTAGGCACCGCCTGAGCTAACAGTCAGGTCAGAAAGGAAACCCTGACTATGTGAACACAGGCACAAGCTGCTCTCTTCTTCTGGGCCTTTGTTCACAGTGAGGATTTCCCTCAAGAGCGCCGCTCAGGCTGCTGCTGTCTCAGCTGTTGTCACTTCCGCTGCTGGACGCTGTGCCCACAGCTCATTCTGCAAGAAGCTCCACTCTCAGAGCAGCAGCCAAGAGCCAGAAGGCAGAAAAAGCTTCCAATCCCCATGGATGTGGCTGTCTGCTTCAGCAGGGTGACGCTCACCCAGCAAAGCCCTCACCCAGCAGATGCCTTTCCTTACACTCAGCACTGCCTCACATTTGTGCAGCCCTTGGCACTGCATTTCCAATCCAAGCTCACATAGATCTCAACCATTCCTTCTGTGTCAGTCTACTTGCATCCCCAGTTAGGGCTGCAGCTCAAGAGCTCAACACAACAGGAATAGCACAACACGCAACTGGAAAACACAGCTCAAGGTTGAGAAGAGCCAACCGTCTGACCTTGGGCACAACTCACCAAGAGCCAGGCCTTGCAAACTTGGCTGATCTGAGCATGCGGGAGGGGGCTGGCAACCAGACCAGAGGTGTCCATTTCAATTGCAGCTCCGTGTAGAGAAGAACGCCAAACTGTAACAGGTGTGGATGAGTTCATTCACAAGCTGCACAAGGAGTTTGTTCTTGATTAAAAAAGCATGCATTCCAAGCCAAAAAGGGAACAGCAGGAGTTGCTATCAATGGAAGACGTTCCTATTGCCACACCTCATCCTCCTACCACAACTTTCTTTGCCTCACCCCTCGCCCCAGCTCCTGGAAAATGCCCGCAGACTGAAAGTCAGCTCTCAAATCCATAGACTCCTTTCCCATTGCTCCATTACAAGAAGACTTCAGACTTGTTTCATGCACTCCAACTGACCGAGCAGTGCTATCACAATCACTCCTAACACACGGAGGCCACTCTCAAAAGCTTCCAACAGCTCCTGCCCCAAGACCAACATCTCCACAGCCATCCTTCTCACGTGAGGCCAGGAAACAAATCCACAGCACAGTCTCTTTGAACTACTATCATATCAGCAGCATTTCTGGTGGTAGAAAGGCACAGCAAATAGTCCATCAGAGACATTCTGGCACATCTCCCATGAAAAACTGCATGATTCAAACACCTGTGTTTCTAAAGATGAAAAACATGCAGTAGCAGCAACGAGAGGCTCTGTTTTTAAATCTTTCCGAAGGGAGAAGTGTTCATATCCACTTTTCCTGACCACACAAACACGGCCCCAGCTGTCAGAGCCCTTCTGCCATAGCACAAGCAGCCTGCACGCACATTGAAGAGCACGCACAGCCCCTCCTGAGGTCCTGGAGCCCAAGGCAAGGCAAGAGGCGGCAGCCAGAGGACAGGACATTCTCCATTTATTCTCCTTTTGTTGCAATAATCTGACTTAGCCTAACTTTCCTGGATGTTTCTCAACTATCACATCTGTGTATTCATTGATTATACATTAGGTTACATTATAATGTAGGTGCTGGAAATTGTCTCCATATTAAGCACCATCATCATCTGTTTTCCACTAATTTTTGTTCTTTGCAGTAGGCATCATAGGTGAGACTGAACTGGAGAGTGAACGTGTGACTACTTGGAAAATCAACCCACTGCTGGGGAGAAAACCGCAGGACACCCTCTGCAGGTTCCTTCCCCATCCGCCCGGGGCAGTGGCAGCAGAGCTGAAGATGAGAGTCCAGAAGGCACTCAGACAGAAGTGAAAATCCAAACCGTGACAGTAAGAATGAAGTCTTTACAGAAGTTTGTGTCACTGAATTCAGAGAACTGTTCTCAAGCCTCGAAGACATGACTGTCTTCATTGGCGAGGAATCAAACGTGCAGCAGAGGAAACACTCTGGCTCCTTTCCCTGTGCCCCAGGTCTGTTCTGACACTGGCAGCGAGGCACAGATCTTGTGTTTCTCAGGGGGAGAAAGGAGTTACAGCTGAATCCAAACCTAGAGTCGGCTTTGGCTGGTAAAATCCCTCCTACAGTGTAGGTACAAATTAATGGGTTTCAGGGAGAGATTTCAGAGAAAACCAGCACGTTTTATGGAATGATTCAACTTCAAAGCTGTATCAGTCACTTTAGTCACCTGTTGTGCAACACCAAAAAGGAAAACAAAACCCCATCTGCAGGGCAATATTGACATAAGGTGAAAATTGAATGGGTTTTGGAGCCATTTCAACATTTTTCCCTTATTTTTCCAGCTCAGGGAATAAGAAGAAGCTCTAAAGGAGCTAGAAGCCTCTGTGGGTAAACTAAAAGAGGTGCAGTAATTTAAGGATGCTGATTGCCTGAAGTGCCATTTGACTTGGTGTTTGTTATCTGGAGCCATCGTGTGTTTGCCAGCTGTATGGGAACTGCTGAGTCACGGCCTGAACCTCTGATTGATCACCTGAGGCAAGCCATGAGTCAGCCAGAGGAGCACAGGTGAAGGCAATTCAGCTGTGCTGCTGGAAGGGGTGGAGCCAGGCTGCACCCCTCCTAGACCTATTGAAGAGCTGACTGCCAGAGGGGAAGGATCTCTGCTGGAGATTGCCTCTGGTGTTTGGTGGTGAGCCCAGCTGAAGGGTAAGCCTCCCATTTTGTTCTCTTTTGTTTTCATTGTCCACTTTGCCTAACTCTCATGATTATATTGTAACATCTTGATATCCATTGATTATACAATTGTAACATCTTGATATCCATTGATTATACACTTGGCGAGCCAGGCAGGCCGAATATACTAAAATTAACATCATGTCTTTTCTTTGGAATTTCTATAAATGGGTCAAGGGGGAGAACAATACTCCTCTAGAGAAAATGATTCCAGGGCTGATCCCAGGATTTGAGGGATCCCCCTATTATGAGTCAGCTGCTATCATTGAAAAATGGGGTCCCTTACGCGTTATGGGCAATATCTCCCCATATCGCATGGCGGACTATTTTCAAGGACTTGGCAAGGATGTCCTCATTACTAAAGAAAGACAACTGGCTGCCTCCATGGTGGCATGGCCACTATTAAGTGCCTTAAATCATGCGGACTTAAGAAATAATACTTTAGAAACTGAAAATCAGCTTTTGAAAGACCGCATCGAAAAGCTGGAGCACGAACTTGGCGTTTTAACAGGGAAGAAGCCAATTCTACTTCTTCCTGTAGGCCAAATTCATAACATTTCAATAAATGATGACCAGACTCCTGAATCAACAGACTTCATTGATCAGGAGAACAAGAAATCCAAATCAGACCTTGAATGTGCAATTCTGACTGATCCACTGGAAGTCCGTCCTGTCGTAACCCAGAAAACAAAAAAAGTACAGGACAGACCGGCAGGGGTGCCGCCTGATCAATGGCCCCCTGCCCAGACTCATTGACACGTAACGGCACGGCCATACACGGCAACAGAATTGGTGGATTTAGTGCAGCGATTTCGGCAGAAGCCTAGAGAAAGTGTGCCGGCTTGGTTATTGAGACTGTGGGATTCTGGGGCAGAAAGTGTCTTGGTGAATGGCCCAGAAATAGCCAAGTTGGCCACCATGACTGTCCATCCTGCTCTCAGACAGAGGTTATAAGTGGGTAATCAATATCGTGATGAAAACCATTCTATACTAGAATGGTTAACGGCGGCCTGCCGTACGGTATGGCCGAATAAATCAGACATACCTTTACATACAGGCATGTGGTCCTCCATGGAGGACCTTCAAAACTGTATCTGCGAGCTGGGTGTAAGAGAGGCCATCTATGAAGATACATTTGATGGCCCTGATATGGTTAAATTTTCAGCAGGGATGAGAGATTTAATTTTACAGCAAGCTCCCTCCCATCTGTACGGCACCCTAGTCTCCATATTAATTCCCCTTGTAGCATCAGAAGCCGTAGTCCAGCAGGCTGCCCAGTTAGTTGCCGACCTGGGAGAAACAGAACGCCTGCGGACTAGGCGCAATATTCGGTTTTTGGAGGAAGCAGAGGTCCTGCCGGTAAATAAAACCAAAGTGCCAGCTACTCGAGCTCCTCCATCGGGACCCATCAGGGTATCCCGAAAACAAATGTTTAATGATTTAATTCGGGCTGGGGTCCAATTTGCTAAGATCGACCGCCAGCCGAACCATGTCCTTCTCCAGCTCTGGAGACAACTAAAGGACAATCAACAATTCCAGAGCTACCCTAAGAAATCAAGGGTAAGAGCTATAGAGAGGGTTCCAACAACAACATGGAACCTAGAAGATTTTATTGTTTCAAATAGGAAAAAAAAGCCACCTCAGGTGTCTCGGGCCACAATGCCTGAGCCGTCAGAGCAAAAGAATTGGCCCTAGCACAATTCATGGAGTGACAAGGGATGTCAGTCCCCGTAGGGCCTCCAAACGGGACCGGAGGCCCTATGTAGAATGAACGATTTATTGGTTCCGAAAAAATATGCAGAGAGTAACGGCATTGGTAGACACGGGAGCAGAAACATCAATTATCTACGGAGATCCGGGAAAATTTGATGGTGACAGAGTGACGATTGGTGGTTTTGGGGGACAGACTATTCCTGTCACCCAAACATGGTTAAAATTGGGGGTTGGGCGTCTCCCACCCCGGGAGTACAAGGTGTCTATTGCCCCAGTCCAAGAATACATCCTGGGCGTAGATATTCTATGGGGTCTATCTCTCCAAACAACTGTGGGAGAGTTCAGACTTCGACAGAGATGTATCAGTATCCGGGCGGTGCAGGCAATATTAAGAGGCCATGCGGAACGTGGGCCTGTTTGCCTGCCGAAACCGCGCTGGATTACTAACGTCAGACAGTATAGACTCCCGGGTGGGCAGGATGAAATATCGAGAATGGTGCAGGAATTAGAAAAAGTGGGCATTATAAGACCTGCACACAGCCCGTATAACTCCCCCATATGGCCAGTGCGAAAGTCGGATGGCACCTGGAGGATGGCAGTAGATTACAGAGAATTAAATAAGGTCACGCCGCCTATTCATGCGGCCGTACCCAATATTGCCTCCCTAATGGACACATTGAGTAGGGAGATAAAAACCATTTTATTTTATGGGCACCCGGCTCCAAATTCTCAGGGGCAGGGAGCAGAACTGCGGGTCGTGTGGATGGTTATAACCAAGGAACCCGGTGATGGTATCCTGAACATCTGCACAGATAGTTGGGCTGTGTACCGGGGGCTCACTCTTTGCATTGCACAGTGGGCCACCCAGGAATGGACTGTCCACCCCACGATCTGGGGCAAAGACATGTGGTTAGATATATGGAATACGGTCAGACACAGGACTGTACGTGTCTACCATGTTTCTGGTCATCAGCCCCTACAGTCACCGGGAAACGATGAAGCCGACACACTGGCCCGAGTTCGATGGATTGAGAATTCACCATCTGAGAACATCGCCCGCTGGTTACATCAGAAGCTACGGCATGCTGGACAAAAGACAACGTGGGCAGCTGCTAAAGCATGGGGACTGCCCATACAACTATCTGATATCGTCCAGGCATGCCAGGATTGCGACGCTTGCTCCAAGATGAGACCGAGATCGTTGCCCGAAACAACAGCCCATCTTGCTAGGGGACACAATCCTCTCCAGCGATGGCAGGTCGATTACATCGGGCCCCTTCCTCGCTCCGAAGGGGCAAGATACGCCCTGACCTGTGTCGACACTGCAAGTGGGCTGCTGCAGGCCTATCCAATACCGAAAGCAAACCAGGCATATACCATCAAGGCACTCACTAAACTGATGTCTGCCTCCGGGACACCTCAAGTCATCGAGAGCGACCAAGGGACTCATTTTACCGGTGCAATGATACAGCGCTGGGCAGAAGAAAATAACATCGAATGGCGATTCCACCTGCCATATAATCCAACGGGGGCAGGCCTCGTTGAACGGTATAACGGTATTCTTAAGGCTGCCCTGAAGACAGACTCCCAGTCCTTGCAGGGGTGGACAAAAAGACTGTATGAAACCCTGCGGGACCTGAATGAAAGACCTAGAGACGGCAGACCCAGTGCCCTGAAAATGTTGCAGATGACATGGGCCACCCCATAGGCTTAGGATCCAAATTACGGGCACTGATCATCAGGTAAGACCCCAGATTGGTAACGAAAATAATCTTCTGCTCCCTGCCCCTGAGCATTTGGAGCCGGGTGCCCATAAACTAAAATGGCCCTGGAAGGTGCAGGTAGGACCCAAGTGGTGTGGCCTACTTGCACCTTGGGGGAGACTATTGGAGGTGGGAGGCTCAGCAGTCCCTCCAGTAACAGGTACGTGGCCTACTGATATTGTGGTCAACACTCCGATCTTTATTGCTAAAGGGACCCCCATCGTGTCCCTGTGGCAGATCAGGACACCTCCTTTGGTGCCTGATATTGTTATGCAGCCGCAGATATCCGGCCAGAAGGTGTGGTACAGGCGGCCAGGACGTGCCCCCGTACAGGCAGAAGTGTTGACCCAGGACAGAAATACGGCCTGTGTCTCGCCCTGGAGAGCAGACCTTCCCCTCCTGGTACCTGTGAAACATCTGTATTACTCCCCGTGAGTCTGTGAGCCTTCAGGACCACCGGAGGGAACAAAATGCCATCAAGCGTTCCAGTGTTGCTGTCAGATCGCGTACAACACCCGGTGATGGTCTGCATGGGACTGATGGAACATAGAACGGACCTGCACCTCAGGACCTCGTGCCTCCAGTCACGTCATCGAGCACTGGCCCATAGAAGAGTATGGACATCGACTGATCATCACTCGTCTTGAATTGCACCAACACACGTCGCGATAAAATTGTATAAGCGTCGCGATATACCGGATCTCTGTATTAGGGAAAGCTTAGCCTTTAGTTAACCTGATCACTGATTCACGCCGTGAAGGGGTGCAGTGTATGGGAACTGCTGAGTCACGGCCTGAACCTCTGATTGATCACCTGAGGCGAGCCATGAGTCAGCCAGAGGAGCACAGGTGAAGGCAATTCAGCTGTGCTGCCGGAAGGGGTGGAGCCAGGCTGCACCCCTCCTAGACCTATTGAAGAGCTGACTGCCAGAGGGGAAGGATCTCTGCTGCAGATCGCCTCTCTTGGTGTTTGGTGGTGAGCCCAGCTGAAGGGTAAGCCTCCCATTTTGTTCTCTTTTGTTATCATTGTCCACTTTGCCTAACTCTCGTGATTATATTGTAACATCTTGATACCCATTGATTAAACAGTCCTTAAGTGCCCCTATAGGTCTCTGTGGGTCACTATGGCTCTGTATGCGTTTCTATGGGTGCAAATGTATCTCTATGGGCCCCTATGTGTCTGTATAGGTCCCTAAGCGTCCCTATGTGTCCCTATGAGGCCCTGTGCATCCCTATAGTTCCCCATGCATCTATCTCTATGGGTCCCTATTGTGTGCAATGGGTGCCTATGGGTGCCTATGTGTTTCTTTGGGTCTCTATGGGTTCCTATGGGTCGCTATGTATCACTATGGGCCCCTATGTGTCCCCTCCGCGTCCCTATAGGTCCCTATTAGGTGCAATGTGTTCCTATGGGTCCCTATGGGTGCCTATGAGTTTCTATGGGTCTCTATGGGTTACTATGGGTCGCTACGCATCTCCATGGGTCCCTGTGTCTCCCTACAAGTTTCTGTGGGTCTGAATGTATCTCTATGGCTCCCTATGCATCCCCATCGCGCCTTAGGGGTCCCTAGGTGTCCCTATGGGGCTCTATGAGGCCCTATGGGGCCCTACGCGTCCCTATAGGTCCCCATGCATCTATCTCTATGGGTCCCTATTGGGTCCCTAAGGATTGCTATGGGTGCCTATGGGTGCCTATGTGTTTCTATGGGTCTCTAATGGGTTGCTATGGGTTGCTATGTATCTCCATGGGTCCCTATGTCTCCCTACGGGTTTCTGTGGGTCTGAATGGATCTGTATTTCTCCCTATGCATCCCCATGGTGCCTTAGGGGTTTTTATGTGTCCCTATGGCTTTCTAGGAGTCCCTATGGGTTCCTATGGGTTTCTCTGGATCCCGATGTGTCCCTATGGATCTTTATGGGTCTCTCTGGGTGCCTGTGGCACCCTATGACTTTCTACAGATGCCTATGGGTCCCTTTGGGTTTCTATGGGTCGCTATGTTTCCCTATGATTTTCTATGAGTCTGAATGTATCTCTATGGTTCCCTATGTATCTCTGTGTCCCTATGTTCCCCTAGAGGTCTCTATGTGTCCCTATGGATCTCTAGGTGTCTCTATCGGTGCCTATGGGTCGCTGTGGGTTGCTATATATCTTTATATTTCCCTATGGGTCCCTATGTGTCTCTATGGGTCCCTGTCAGTCCCCATGGCTCGCCATATGTCTCTATGGTTCCCAATGGGTTCCCTTTAGAGCCCTATGGTTCCCTAGGGGTCTCTATGGGTCGCTATGGATGCCTACGTGTCCCTATGGCTCCCTATGAGTCTCTGTGGGTCCCTGTGGTGAACTATGTATCTCTATGGGTCTCTATGGGTCCCTGTGGTTCTCCATTGGTCACTATGGGTCCCTATGAGTTTCTATGGTTCTGAATGCATCTCTATGGTTGTCTATGGGTCCCTAAGGGTCCCTACGGGATTCTAGGTGTCCCTATGGGTCCCTATGGGATTCTAGGTGTCCCTATGGTTCTCCATGTATCTCTATCTGTCCCTTTGCGTCTCTTTGGTTCTCCATGGGTCCCTATGGTTCTCCATGGGTCCCTATGGTTCCCTCTGTATGTCTATAGGTCCCTATGTGCCCCTATAGGTCTCCAGGGGTCCCTATGGTTCCTTATGGATCTCTATGGGTCCTTAAGTGCCCCTATAGGTCTCTATGGGTCCCTATGGCTCTATATGCGTTTCTAGGGGTCCGAATGTATCTCTATGGGTCCCTATGTGTCTCTATAGGTCCCCATGCATCTCTATGGGTCTCTGTGGGTCCCTAAGCATCCCTACGTGTCCCTGTGGGGCTCTGTGAGGCCCTATGGGGCCCTACACGTCCCTATAGGTCCCCATGCATTTATCTCTACGGGTCCCTATTGTGTGCAATGGCTGCCTATGGGTCCCTAAGGATTGCTATGGGTGCCTATGGGTGCCTATATGTCTCTATGGGTCTCTATGGGTTGCTATGGGTCGCTATGTATCTCCATGGGTCCCTATGGCTCCCTACGGGTTTCTGTGGGTCTGAATGGATCTCTATGGCTCCCTATGCATCCTCATGGTGCCTTAGGGGTTCCTATGTGTCCCTATAGCTTTCTAGGAGTCCCTATGGGTTCCTATGGGTTTCTCTGGATCCCGATGTGTCCCTATGGATCTTTATATGTCACTCTGGGTGCCTGTGGCTCCCTATGACTTTCTACAGATGCCTATGGGTCGCTATGTGTCCCTATGTATCTCTATGTGTCCCTATGTATCTCTATGTGTCCCTATGTATCTCTATGTGTCCCTATGTTCCCGTAGAGGTCTCTATGGGTCCCTATGGATCTCTAGGTGTCTCTATTGGTGCCTATGGGTCGCTGTGGGTTGCTATATATCTTTATATTTCCCTATGGGTCCCTATAGGTCCCCATACATCTCTATGGGTCCCTATGGGTCTCTATGTGTCCCTGTCAGTCCCTATGGCTCGCCGTATGTCTCTATGGTTCCCAATGGGTTCCCTTTAGAGCCCTATGGTTTTCTATGGGTCTCTATGAGTACCTATGGGTCCCGAGGGGTCTCTATGGGTCGCTATGGTTGCCTATGTGTCCCTATGGCTCCCTATGTACCTCTGTGGGTCTCTATGGTTCCCTATGAGTCTCTGTGTCCCTGTGGTTAACTATGTATCTCTATGTGTCTCTAGGGGTCCCTGTGGTTCTCCATTGGTCGCTATGGGTCCCTATGAGTTTCTATGGTTCTGAATGCATCTCTATGGTTCTCTATGGTTGTCTATGGGTCCCTATGGGTCCCTACGGGATTCTAGGTGTCCCTTTGTGTCCCTATGGTTCTCCATGTGTCCCTGTGGGTTTCTATGGGTCCCTATAGGTCTCCATGGGTCCCTATGGTTCCTTATGGATCTCTATGGGTCCTTAAGTGCCCCTATAGGTCTCTATGGGTCCCCATGGCTCCATATGCATTTCTATGGCTCCGAATGTATCTCTGTGGGTCCCTATGTGTCTCTATAGGTCCCCATGCATCTCTATGGGTCTCTAATGATCCCTAAGCATCCCTATGTGTCCCTTTGGGGCTCTATGAGGCCCTATGGGGCCCTGTGCATCCCTATAGTTCCCCATGCATCTATCTCTATGGGTCCGTATTGTGTGCAATGGCTGCCTATGAGTCCCTATGAATTCCTATGGGTGCCTATGTGTTTCTATGGGTCTCTAATGGGTTGCTATGGGTCGCTATGTATCTCCATGGGTCCCTATGGCTCCCTACGGGTTTCTGTGGGTCTGAATGGATCTCTATGGCTCCCTATGCATTCCCATGGTGCCTTAGGGGTTTTTATGTGTCCCTATGGCTTTCTAGGAGTCCCTATGGGTTCCTATGGGTTCCTATGGATCCCGATGTGTCCCTATGGATCTTTATGGGTCTCTCTGGGTGCCTGTGGCTCCCTATGACTTTCTACAGATGCCTATGGGTCCCTTTGGGTTTCTATGGGTCGCTATGTTTGCCTATGATTTTCTATGAGTCTGAATGTATCTCTATGGTTCCCTAAGCCACTGAGAAGTGTGCTGCCTTCCTGGGGCCTGGGTCAGGGACATAAGCAGGAAAATACCAAAGCTGGTGAGGCCCTCTGATTACTTTCCATTGCTCTTAGTTCAGGCGGGCAGTGAAGAAATTGCTCAGACAAGCCTATGGGCAATGAAAAGAGATTTCAAGGGTTTAGGGCGCTTAGTTCAAGGTGCAGGAGCACAAGTAGTCTTTTGTTCTGTACTATCAGGGGCGGTCTGGGATTCAGAGCTTGCACGGAAGGTCCAAGCAATGAATAACTGGCTCAGAGGCTGGTGCCGAGCCAGAAACTTTGGATTCTTCGATCATGGGGTAGTTTTCTCGGCCCCTGGCTTGCTCTCCCACCATGGAGCTCACCTATCTCAAAGGGGGCAACGAATCTTAGCTCAGGAGCTAGCGGGGCTCATCGATAGAGCTTTAAAGTAATTATGACGGGGGAAGGGGACAGTACAGGCCTCACAGGAGAAGAGCCTAGGGGAACAATTGTAGAGCTGGGAGTGAGGCAAATGACTCGGCTCAAGTGCATCTATACCAATGCACGCAGCATGAGCAACAAGCAGGAGGAACTGGAAACGATTGTGCGCCAGGCTAACTATGACCTAGCTGCTGTTACTGAAACATGGTGGGACTGCCCCCATGACTGGAGTGTTGAGATCGATGGCTATAAGCTCTTCAGAAGGGATAGACAAGGAAGGAAGGGCGGTGGTGTGGCCCTTTATATTAAGGACTGTTTTGATGTTGAAGAGCTTGAGATTGCAAATGATAAAGTGGAGTGTCTATGGGTGAGGATCAGGGGGAAGGCCTGTGGGGGAGACGTCGTAATTGGAGTCTGTTATAGACCACCAAATCAGGATGAGGAGATGGACGAAGCGTTTTACAAGCAGCTTGCAGAAGTCGTGCAATCGCCAGCACTTGTTCTTGTGGGGGATTTCAACTTCCCTGATATATGTTGGAAATATAACATGGCGCAAAGAAAACAGTCCAAGAGGTTTCTGGAGTGTGTGGAAGATAGCTTCCTTACACAGCTGGTACAAGAGCCTACCAGGGGTGGTGCCCTGCTCGACCTGCTCTTTGCTAACAAAGAAGGTCTGGTAGGTGATGTGAAGGTAGGAGACTGTCTAGGGCAGAGCGACCATGAAATTGTAGAGTTCTCTATTCTTGGAGATGTCAGAAGGGTGACTACCAAAACTGCTATCTTGAACTTCCAGAGGGCAGACTTTGACCTGCTCAGGACGCTTGGGAGTTGCTCCTCAAGGGTAAAGGGGTCCAGGAAGCCTGGACGCTCCTCAAGGTGGAAATCTTAAAGGCGCAGGAACAGGCTGTCCCTGAATACCGTAAGGCGAGCCATAGGGGGAGAAGACCGGTGTGGATGAGCCGGGAATTACTGTCAAGACTCAGGAAGAAAAAGAGAGTCTATGTCCTGTGGAAGAAGGGACAGGCTACTAGGGGAGATTACAAGGAAGTTGCAAAGGTATGCAGGGAGGAAGTCCGGAAGGCGAAAGCCCATCTTGAACTTAGATTGGCCACTGCAGTAAAGCAGAATAAGAAATCCTTTTACAAATATATCAATAGCAAGAGAAAAACCAAGGATAATCTCTGTCCTTTGATTGATGCGGCGAGGAACGTGACCACAGATGACAAGGGGAAGGCTGAGGTCCTCAACGCCTTCTTTCCATCTGCCTTTCCTGGTCAGACCAGCTGTCTTCAGGGCACCTTGTGCCCTGATCTGGGTATCTGGGCCGACACGCAGCATGTCTCCCCGGAGATCGAGGTGGAGACAGTTAGAGAGCTCCTCCTCCACCTGGACAGTCACAAGTCCATGCGAGCGGATGGGCTTCATCCTAGGGTGCTGAGGGAGTTGGCGGGGGTGATCGCTAAGCCGCTCTCGGCTATCTGCCAGCGCTCCTGGTTGACTGGAGAGGTTCCAGAGGATTGGAGGCTTGCTGATGTGACTCCCATCTACAAGAAGGGCATAAGGAGGATCCGGGGAACTACAGGCCTGTCAGCCTGACATCAGTGCCAGGGAAGGTCATGGAACAAATCCCCCTGGGTGAGATCGCACGGCTCGTGCGCGATGTCCATGGGATCAGGCCCAGCCAGCATGGGTTCATGAGAGGCAGGTTGTGTTTGACCAACCTCATCTCCTTCTACGACTGGGTGACCAGACTGGTAGATGAGGGAAAGGCTGTTGGTGTCGTCTACCTAGACTTCAGCACAGCCTTTGACACGGTCTCACACAGTATCCCTCTGCGGAAACTGGCTGCCCGTGGCTTGGACAGTTTTACCCTCCGTTGGATAAGAAACTGGCTGGAGGGCCGTGCTCAACGGGTGGTGGTCAATGGAGTGAAGTCCAGCTGGAGACCTGTTACAAGTGGTGTCCCCCAGGGGTCGGTGCTGGGGCCCATCCTGTTTAATATCTTCATTGACGACTTAGATGAAGGGATTGAGTGTACCCTCAGCAAGTTTGCAGATGACACCAAGCTGGGAGGTGGTGTGGATCTGCCTGAGGGCAGGGCGGCCCTGCAGAGGGATTGAGACAGGCTGGAGCGCTGGGCTGAGGTGAATGGGATGAGGTTCAACAAGGCCAAGTGTGGAGTTGTGCACTTTGGGCACAAGAACCCCATGCAGCGGTACAGGCTTGGGGGTGAGTGTCTGGATGAGTGTGAAGAAGAGAAGGAGCTGGGGGTGTTGGTTGATGCTCGGCTGAACGTGAGCCCACAGCGTGCCCAGGTGGCCAAGAGGGCCAGCGGCATCCTGGCCTGCATTAGAAACAGGGTGGCCAGCAGGAGCAGGGAGCTGAGCATCCCCTGTACTCAGCGCTGGTGAGGCCGCACCTCGAGTGCTGGGTTCAGTTTGGGGCTCCTCACTACAGGAAAGACGTTGAGGTCCTGGAGCGTGTGCAGAGAAGGGCAGCGAAACTGGTGAGGGGTGTGGAGCACAAGTCTTGTGAGGAGCGGCTGAGGGAGCTGGGATGGTTGGGTGTGGAGCAGAGGAGGCTCAGGGCAGAGCCCACCGCACTGTACAACCTGCTGAAGGGAGGCTGTGCTGAAGAGGGATTTGGCCTCTTCTCCCAGGCGACGAGCAGCACACGGGGCAATGGCCGCAAGTTGTATCAGAGCAGGTTGAGGTTGGCCATAAGGAAGAACTTCTTCTCTCCGAGAGCGCTCAGGCTCTGCAATGGCTGCCCAGGGAGGTGGTGGAGTCGCCGTCCCTGGCGGCGTTCCAGAGGCGTCTGGACGACGTGCTGCATGCTATGGTTTAGTGCTAGTGGTGGCAGTGGTGATGAGGAGACGGTTGGCCTGGATGATCTTAGAGGTCGTTTCCAACCTTGGGATTCTAGGATTCTATGGCTCCCTATGGTTCCCCATGGCTCGCCATATGTCTCTATGATTCCCAATGGGTTCCGTTTAGAGCCCTATGTTTTTCTATGGCTCCCAATGGGTCGCTATGGGTCGCTATGGGTCCCTATGTATCTCTATGGGTCCCTATGGGTCCCTATACAGCCCTATGTTTTTCTATGGGTCTCTATGGTTCCCTATGAGACTCTATGAGACTCTATGAGTCTCTATGGGTCTCTACGGGTCCCTATGGATCTCTAGGTGTCTCTATTGGTGCCTATGGGTCGCTGTGGGTCGCTATATATCTTTATATTTCACTATGGTTCCCTACAGGTCTCCATACATCCCTATGGGTCCCTATGGGCTTCTGTGGGCTTCTATGGGCCTCTGTGGGCCTCTGTGGGCCTCTATGTCTCCATGTGTGTCCCTATGGCTCTCCATTGGTCTCTATGGTTCTCTGTGGGTCCCTATACAGCCCTATGGTCTTTTATGGGTCCCTATGGGTCGCTATGGCTCCCTATGTATATCTATGGGTTTCTATGTTCCCCTATAGGTCCCTATGGGTCTCTATGGGTCTGTATGGGTCGCTATATTGCCTGTGGTTCCCTATGGTTCCCTACGTGTCTCTATGGGTCCCAAAGAGTCCCTACGTGTCTCTATGTATCTCTCCATGGGTCGCTATGGGTCCCTTCGAATTTGTATGGGTCCTTATGTGTCACTATGTGTCCCTATGTGTCTCCATGGCTCCCGATGGGTCCCTATGGGTCCGTATGACACTCTATGAGTCCCCACGGGTCCCTATGTTTCCCTATGTATCTCTATGGCTGCCTTTGTACCCCTATGGGTCCCTATGGGTCCCTATGGGTCCCTATGTATCCGTATGGCTCTCTATGGGTCACTATGATTCCTTACGTTTCCTTATGGGTCTCCATATCTCCCTAGGGTTCCCTTTGCATCTCTATGGGTCCCTATGGGCCGCTATGCTTCCCTATGAGTTTCTATGGGTCTGAGTGTGTCTCTATGGGTCCCTAGGCAGCCCTGTGTTTCTCCATGGGTCCCTATGGATCCCTATGAGTTTCTATGGCTCCCTATGGCTCCCTATGGATTTCTATGTGTTTCTCTGGCTCTCTATGGCACTCTATGGGTCGCTATATGTCTCTATGTATCTCCTTGGGTCCCTATGGCTTCCTACAGTTTTCTATGGGCCCGAATGTATCTCTATGGGTCCCTATGCAGCCTTTTGGCTCTCCATGTGTCCCTATGGGTCCCTATGGGTCCCTATGGTTCCCTATGGATCGCTATGGTTCTGTATGTATCTCTATCTGTCCCTATGTCTCTCTATAGCTCCCTATGGGTCCCTATGGATCCCTATGAGTTTCTATTGGTCTGAATGTATCCCTCTGGGTACCTATACAGCCCTCTAGTTCTCCATGGGTTTCTATGGCTCCCTAGGTGTCCCTAGGGGCACCTATGGTTTTCTATGTATCTCTATCTGTCCCTTTGGGTCTCTTTTGGTCTCTATGGGTCCCTATCTTCCCTATGGCTCCCTATGTATCTCTATGGGTCCCTATTGTGTGCAATGGGTGCCTATGGGTGCCTATGGGTGCCTATGGGTGCCTATGGGTGCCTATGGGTGCCTATGGGTGCCTATGGGTGCCTATGGGTGCCTATGGGTCGCTATGGGTCTCTATGGGTTGCTATGGGTCGGTATGTATCTCCATGGGTCCCTATGGCTCCCTACGGGTCTCTGTGGGTCTGAATGGATCTCTATGGCTCCCTATGCATCCCCATGGCGCCTTAGGGCTTTCTATGTGTCCCTATGGCTTTCTATGTGTCCCTATGGGTCCCTTTTGTTTTTTATTGGTTTCTATGTTTCGATATGATATTCAATGGGTCTGAATTTATCTCTATGTTTCCCTATGGGTCCATAGGGATGGGTCCCTATGGGTCTCCATGGCTCCCTATGGTTCCCTATGGATCTCTATGTGTCTCTATGGGGCTCTTTTTTTCGCTATGGGTCTCTATGAGTTTCTACGAATCAGAATGTATTTCTATGGGGCCCTATGCAGCGCTATAGCTCCCTATGGGTCGCTATGGGTCCCTATGAGTCACTATGGGTCTGAATGTATCTCTATGGGTCCCTATGCAGAACTATGGATCTCTATGGGTCCATATGTGTCCCTAATGGTCCCTATGCATCTCTGTATCTCCCAGTATCTCCCTGTGGTTTTGTATGTATCCTTATGGGTCTCTCTGCATCTCTATGGGTCCCTATGGGACCCTATGGATCCCTATGGCTTGCCATAGGTCCCTATGAGTCTCTATGGGTCTGTATGGGTCGCTATATTGCCTGTGGTTCCCTATGGTTCCCTACGTGTCTCTATGTATCTCTCCATGGGTCGCTATGGGTCCCTTCGAATTTGTATGTGTCCCTATGGGTCCCTATGTGTCCCTATGGGTCCCTTTGTATCTCTATCTGTCCCTTTGGCTCTCTATAGCTCCCTATGGCTCCCTACAGGTTTCTATGGGTCCGAATGTATCTCTATGGGTCCCTATGCATCCCCATGGCTTCTTAGTGGTCCCTATGTGTCCCTATGGCTTCCTATGGGTTTCTATGTATCCCTATGGGTCCCTCTGGATCTTTATGGGTCCCTATTGTTCCCTATGGGTCTCCATGGGTCCCTATGGACCTCTGTGTGTCTCTATCGGTGCCTATGGGTCACTGTGGGTCGCTATACATCTTTATGGGTCCCTATGCGTCCCTATAGGTCCCCATGCATCTCTATGGGTCTCTATTGGGTGCAATGGTTCCCTATGGTTCCCTATGGTTCCCTATGGTTCCCTATGGGTTCCTATGGGTCCCTATGGGTACCTGTGTGTCTCCGTGGGTCCCTATGTGTGCCTATGGGTCCCTATAAGTACCTACGCAGCCCTATGGTTCTCAATGGTTCCTTATAGTTCCCTATGGGTCCCTATGTGTTCCTGTGGGTCCCTATGCGTCCCTATGTGTCCCTATGCGACTCTATGTGTCGCTTTGGGTCGATATGGGTCGCTATGTCTCTTCTTGGGTCCCTGTTACTCCCTGTGGGTTTCTATGGGTCCGAATGTATCTCAATGGGTCCGTATGGGTCCATATAGGTCCCCATGCATCTCTATGGGTCTCTATGGGTCCCTATGCATTTCTACGGTCCCTATGGATCCCAATGGTTTCTATGGGTCTAAATGTATGTCTATGTGTCCCTATGCAGCCCTATGGTTCTCTTGGGATCCCTATGGGTCCTTATGGGTCTCCATGGGTCCCTATGGGTCCCTATGTATCTCTATGAGTCCCTATGTGCCCCTATATGTCTCTTTGTTTCCCTGTGGATCTCTATGTGTCTCTATGGGTGCCTATGGGTCGCTATATATCTCCATGGGGCCCTATGGGTCCATATAGGTCCCCATGCATCTCAATGGGTGCCTATGGGTGCCTCTGGGTTTCTGTGGTTCTCTATGTGTCTCTATGGATCCCTAGAAGACTCTGTGACTCCCTACGGGCCCCTATGTGCCCCTGGAGGTCTCTATGGGTCCCTATGGATCTGTATGGGTCGCTAGGGGTCACTATATATCTCCGTGGGTCCCTATGGCTCCCTAGAGGTCCCCATGCATCTCTATGGGTCTCTATTGGGTGCAATGGGTCCCTATGAGTTTCTATGGGTCTGAATGTATCCCTATGGTTCTTTATGGGTCCCTATGGGTCACTATGGGTCTCCATGGGTGTCTATGGCTCCCTCTGGGTTTCTATGGGTCCTCATGTATCTCTCTGGGTCCCTATGTTTCCCTACATATCCCTATAGATCTCTATGGGTCCCTATGGGTCCCTGTGGGGCCCTATTAATCCCCACGGCTCCTTAGGGGTTTCTAAGGGTCCCTATGGCTTCCTATGGGTTTCTATGGATCTCTATGTTTCCCTATGGGTCCCTATGGTTCCCTATGGGTCTCTATGTGTCCCTGTGGATCCCTATGGGTCGCTATGCAGCCCTATGGATCTCTACGGTTCTCTATGGGTCACTATGGGTGGCTATGGGTTCCTTTTTTTTCTCTAGGTGTCCCTGTGGCTCCCTATGGATCCCTATGCAGCCCTATGGTCCTCTCTGGTTCTCTACAGGTCCCTGTGGGTTTCTATGGGTCTGAATGTATCTGTATGGGTCCCTATGGCTTGCCATAGGTCTCTATGGGTCTCTATGTGTCTCTATGGGTCACTATATTCCACTATGTGTCCCTTTTTATCACTATGGTTCTTTATGGGTCCCTGTGGGCCTCTGTGGCCCTCTATTGCCCTCTACGTCTCCATGTGTGTCCCTATGGCTCTCCATAGGTCTCTATGGTTCCCTGTGGGTCTCTATACAGCTGTATGGTTTTCTATGGGTCGCTATGGGTCTCTGTGGGACGCTATGGGTCCCTATGAGTTTCCATGGGTCTGAATGCATCTCTACGGGTCCCTATGCAGTCCTATGGATCTCTATGGGTCCATATGTGTCCCTAAGGGTCCCTATGCGTCTCTATAGCTCCCAATATCCTATGGTTCCTTATGTATCCTTATGGGTCTCCGTGGGTCCCTATGGGTCCCTATGGGTCCCTATGGGTCCCTATTGGTCCCTATATCTCGCCGTAGGTCTCTATGGGTCTCTGTGGGTCTCGATGTTTCTCTACCTGTCCCTATGAGTTTCTATGGGTCTCTATGTATCCCTATGGGTTCCTATGTAGCCCTGTAGTTTTCCATGGGTCTCTATGGGTCTCTATAGCTCTCTATGGGTCTCTATGGCTCACTATGGGTCCCTATGGATCCCTATGAGTTTCTATGGGTCTCTATGTATCCCTATGGGTTCCTATGTAGCCCTGTAGTTCTCCATGGGTCCCTATGGGTCTCTATGGCTCACTATGGGTCCCTATGGATCCCTATGAGTTTCTATGGGTCCGAATGTATCTCTATGGTTCCCTATGGGTCCTTATGTTTCCCTGTGTATATCTATGGGTCCCTATGTTCCCATATGGATCTCTATGGGTCTCTATGGGTCTCTATATGTCTCTATCAGTGCCTATGGGTCTCTGTGGGTCACTATATATCTTTATATTTCCCTATGGGTCCCTATCGTTCCCCATACATCTCTATGGGTCTCTATGGGTCCCTAAGCATCCCTATGGTCCCTATGGTTTCTATGGTACTTATGTGTCCCTATGGGCCCTTATGTGTCCCTATGGGTCCCTATGGGTCTCTCTGGGTGCCTATGTGTCCCTATTGGTCTCTATGGGTCCCTGTCAGTCCCTATGGCTCGCCATATGTCTCTATGGTTCCCAATGGGTTCCCTTTAGAGCCCTATGGTTTTCTATGGGTCTCTATGAGTACCTATGGGTCCCGAGGGGTCTCTATGGGTCGCTATGGATGCCTATGTGTCCCTATGGCTCCATATGCATTTCTATGGGTCTGAATGTATCTCTATGGGTCCCTATGCGTCCCTATAGGTCCCCATGCATCTATCTCTATGGGTCCCTATTGTGTGCAATGGCTGCCTATGGGTCCCTAAGGATTCCTATGGGTGCCTATGTGTTTCTATGGGTCTCTATGGGTTGCTATGGGTCGCTATGTATCTCCATGGGTCCCTATGGTTCCCTACGGGTTTCTGTGGGTCTGAATGGATCTCTAAGGCTCCCTATGCATCCCCATGGCGCCTTAGGGGTTCCTATGTGTCCCTTTGGCTTTCTCTGAGTCCCTATGGCTTCCTGTGGGTTTCTATGGATCCCGATGTGTCTCTATGGATCTTTATGGGTCGCTATGGGTGCCTGTGGCTCCCTATGAGAGAACAATTCAGAAAAGGCCAGGGGAACCCTTTCTGCGCTGCAAAGAAAATAGCACCCTTCGGACACACTGCGGCAGGCCGAATTCGCCCCTTCTCGGCATCGGAACGGCACGACCCGGCTGTCTCGGCTGCGAAGCAGCATTCACGCTGAAGCGCTCGGGAGCGTTCGCACTCGCTGCCCGAGATATCGCGCTTCTTGCCGGCTTCCGCTTGCAGCCTCATGTAGCCCGCTCTCTTGTGGCCCGCTCGCCGGGAACGGGCGACTGCAGTAAAATATCGCTCATTTTCATAGAGATCCCTGTTTTTAACCTACAATATCGCTTATTTTCATAGAAATCCCACTTTTAAACCTTAAATATCACTCATTTTCATAGAAATCCCTGCTTTTGCCCTGAAATATTGCTCATTTTCAGAGAAATCCCTGTTTTCAACGTTAAATATCGCTGATTTTCATTGAAATCCCTGTTTTTAACCTTAAATATCACTTATTTTCATAGAAATCCCTGCTTTTAACCTTAAATATCGCTGATTTTAACACAAATCCCTGTTTTTAACCTAAAATATCGCTCATTTTCCTAGAAATCCCTGTTTTTCCCCTAAAATATGGCTTATTTTGCATCGAAATACCTGTTTTTCCCATTTAATACTACTGATATTTATAGAAAACCCAGTTCTCCCCTAAAATATCACTTACTTTCACAACAAATCTCTGTTTTTCCCCTAAAATATCGCTTATTTTCATAGAAATCCCTGTTTTGGACCCTGAAATATCGCTGATTTTCATAGAAATCCCTGTTTTTAACCTTAAATATCGCTTATTTTCATAGAAATCCCTGTTTTTAACCTTAAATATCGCTTGTTTTCAGGGAAATCCCTGATTTTCCCCTGAAAATATTGTTTATTTTCATAGAAATCCCTGCATTTCCCACAGATTATAGCTTATTTTCACACAAATCCCTGTTCTTCCCCTAAAATATCGCCTATTTTCATAGAAATCCCTGTTTTTAACCTTAAATATCACTCATTTTCAGGAAATTCCTTTTTTTCCCCTTAAATATTGCTTATTTTCACAGAAATCACATTTTTTTACCAAAATATCGCTTATTTTCATAGAAATCCCTGTTTTTAAGTGAAAATATCAGTTATTTTCCTAGAAATCCCTGTTTTTCCTCTGAAATATCGCATATTTTCATAGGAATCCCTGTTTTTAACCTAAAATATCGCTCATTTTCAGAGAAATAACTGTTTTTCCAATAAAATTTCGCTTATTTTCATAGAAATCCCTGATTTTAACCTGAAATATCGCTGAATTTCCAAGAAATCCCAGTATTTCACCTGAAATATCGCTCATTTTCAGAGAAACTTCTGTTTTTCCCCTAAAATATCACTGATTTTCCTAGAAATCCCTGTTTTTATCTCTCAATATTGCTCATTTTCAGAGAAATCCCTGTTTTTAACCTTAAATATCGCTTATTTTCTCAAAAATCCCTGTTTTTAACCAAAAATATCGCTTATTTTCATAGAAATCCCTGTTTTTAACCTAAAATATCGCTTATTTTCATAGAAACCCCTGTTTTTAACCTTAAATATCGCATATTTTCATAGAAATCCCTGTTTTTCCCCCTTAAATATCGCTTATTTTCATAGAAATCCCTGCTTTTCCCTTGAAAATATCGCCTATTTTCATAGTAATGCCTGTTTTTAACATTAAATATCACTCATTTTCATGGAAATTCCTTTTTTTCCCACAAAATATCGCTTATTTTGCATAGAAATCCCTGTTCTTCCCATTAGTACCGCTGATATTTATAGAAAACCCTGTTTTTCCCCCTTAAATATCGCTTATTTACACACAAATCCCTGTTATTCCCCTAAGATATCGCTTTTTTTAATAGAAATCCCTGTTTTAAACCCCTGAAAATATCGCTTATTTTAATAGAGATCCCTGATTTTAACCCAAAATATCGCTGAATTTCCAAGAAATCCCAGTATTTCCCGTAAAATATCGCTGATTTTCATAGAAATCCCTGTTTTCCCTAAAATATCGCTTATTTTCACAAAAATCCCTGTTTTTAACCAAAATATCACTTACTTTCAGAGAAATCCCTGTTTTTAACTGAAAATGTCGCTTATTTTCATAGACATCCCTGTTTTTAACCTTAAATATCACTTATTTTCCTAGAAATCCCTGTTTTTCCCGTGAAATACTGCTTATTTTCATAGAAATCGCTGTTTTTAACCTTATATATCGCTTATTTTCAGAGAAATCCCTGATTTTCCCCTAAAATATTGCTTATTTTCATAGAAATCCCTGTATTTCCCATAAACTATCGCTTATTTTCACACAAATCCCAGTGTTTCCCAAAGATTATAGCTTATTTTCACAGAAATCCCTGCTTTTCCCCTAAAATATCGCTTATTTTCTTAGAAATCCCTCTTTTTTTACTGAAAATATCAGTTGTTTTTCTAGAAATCCCTGTTTTTCCTCTGAAAAATCGCTTATTTTCATAGAAATCCCTGTTTTTAACCAAAAATATCTCTCATTTTCAGATAAATGACTCTTTTTCCATTAAAATATCGCTTATTTTCCTAGAAATTTCTGTTTTTAATTTGAAATATCGCTTATTTTCATAGAAATCCCTGTTTTTCATCTAAAAAATCGCTTATTTTCCTAGAAATCCCTGTTTTTCACCAAAAAAAATATCGCTTATTTTCCTAGAAATCCCTGTTTTTAACCTTAAATATCGCTTATTTTCAGAGAAATCCCTGTTTTTAACAATAAATATTGCATATTTTCATAGAAATCCCTGTTTTTTACCCAAAATATCGCTGAATTTCCAAGAAATCCCTCTTTTTCCCCTGGAATATCGCTTATTTTCACAAAAATCCCTGTTTTTCCCCTAAAATATCGCTTATTTTCATAGAAATCCCTCCTTTTCCAATGAAATATCTTCGGTTTTCTGCGAAATCCCTGTTTAAACCCTGAAATACTGCTTATTTTCATAGAAATCGCTTTTTTCCCCGTACAATATCGATTATTTTCGTAGAAATTTCTTTTTTTAACATTAAGCATCGCTTATTTTTTTCGAAATCCCTGTTTTTCCCCCTTAAATATCGCTGATTTTCATAGAAATCCCTGCTTTTCCCCTAAAATATCGCTTATTTTCATAGAAATCCCTGTTTTTAACCTGAAATATTGCTAATTTTCCTAGAAATCCCTGGTTTTCCCCTAAAATATCGCTTATTTTCATAGAAATCCCTGTTTTTAACCTAAAATATCGCTTGTTTTCATAGAAATCCCTGTTTTTCCCCTAAAATATTACATATTTTCCTAGAAATCCCTGTTTTTAACCTTAAATATCGCTTATTTTCTTAGAAATCCCTGTTTTTAACACTGAATATCGCTTATTTTCGTAGAAATCCCTGATTTTAACATTAAATATCGCTCATTTTCCTAGAAATCCCTGGTTTTCACCTTAAATATCGCTTATTTTCCTAGAAATCCCTGTTTTTAACCTAACATATCCCTTATTTTCTTAGAAATCCCTGTTTTTAACCTTAAATATCGCCTATTTTCATAGAAATCCCTGTTTTTCCCTTGAAATATCGCTCATTTTCAGAGAAATAACTGTTTTTCCATTAAAATATCGCTTATTTTCATAGAAATCCCTGATTTTAACCCAAAATATCGCTGAATTTCCAAGAAATCCCAGAATTTCACCTGAAATATCGCTCATTTTCAGAGAAAACCCTGTTTTTCCCCTGAAATATCGCTTATTTTCATAGAAATCCCTGTTTTTATCTCTCAATATCGCTCATTTTCAGAGAAATCCCTGTTGTCCCCTGAAATATCGCTTATTTTCTCAAAAATCCCTGTTTTTAACCTCAAATATCACTCATTTTCATGGAAATTCCTTTTTTTCCCGTGAAATATCGCTTATTTTGCATAGAAATCCCTGTTGTTCCCCATTAGTACCGCTGATATTCATAGAAATCCCTGTTTTTTCCCCAAAATATCGCTTATTTTCAGAGAAATCCCTGATTTTCCCCTTAAAATATTGCTTATTTTCATAGAAATCCCTGTATTTCATATAGATTATCGCTTATTTTCACACAAATCTCTATATTTCCCAAAGATTATAGCTTATTTTCACACAAATCCCTGTATTTCCCCTAAAATATCGCTTATTTTCAGAGAAATCCCTGTTTTTAACCTTAAATATCACTCATTTTCAAAGAAATTCCTTTTTTTCCCCTTAAATATCGCTTATTTTCACAAAAATCCCTTTTTTTTAACCAAAATATCAATTATTTTCAGAGAAATCCCCGTTTTTAACTGAAAATATCAGTTATTTTTTCAAAAATCCCTGTTTTTCCTCTGAAATATCGCTTATTTTCATAGAAATCCCTGTTTTTAACCTAAAATATCACTCATTTTCAGAGAAATAACTGTTTTTCCATTAAAATATCGCTTATTTTCATAGAAATACCTGATTTTAACCTGAAATATCGCTGAATTTCCAAGAAATCCCTGTTTTTCCCCTAAAATATCCCTTATTTTCATAGAAATCCCTGTTTTTCCCCCTTAAATATCGCTTATTTTCATAGAAATCCCTGCTTTTCCCGTAAAATATCGCTTATTTTCATAGAAGTCCCTGTTTTTAACCTTAAATATCACTCATTTTCATGGAAATTCCTTTTTTTCAAATGAAATATCACTTATTTTGCATAGAAATCCCTGTTCTTCCCATTAGTACCGCTGATATTCATAGAAAACCCTGTTTTTCCCCCTTAAATATCGCTTATTTACACACAAATCCCTATTTTTGAAAAAAATATCGCTTATTTTCATAGAAATCCTTTTTTTCCCCTGAAAATATCGCTTCTTTTCAGAGAAATCCCTGTTTTTAACCTAAAATATCGCTTATTTTAATAGAGATCCCTGATTTTCACCCAAAATATCGCTGAATTACCAAGAAATCCCAGTATTTCCCGTAAAATATAGCCTATTTTCATAGAAATCCCTGTTTTTAACCTAACATATCGGTTATTTTCATACAAATCCCTGTTTTTAACCTTAAATATCCCTTATTTTCCTGGAAATCTCTGTTTTTAACCGTAAATATCGCTCATTTTTATAGAAATCCATGTTCTAAACCTAAAATATCGCTCATTTTGATAGAAATCCCTGTTTTTAACCTTAAATTTCGCTCATTTTCATAGAAATCCCTGTTTTTAACCTTAAAAATCGCTCATTCTCCTAGAAATGTCTGTTTCTCACCGAAAATATTACTGATTTTCATAGAAATCCCTGTTTTTAACCTTAAATATCGCTCATTTTGATAGAAATCCCTGTTTTTCCCCTAAAATATCACTCATTTTCATAGAAATCCCTGTTTTTCCCCTAAAATATCGCTTATTTTCATAGAAATCCCTGTTTTTAACCTTAAATATCGCTTATTTTCATAGAAATCCCTGTTTTTAACCTTAAATATCGCTCATTTTCATATAAATCCCTCTTTTTAACCTAAAATATCGCTTATTTTCATACAAATACCTCTTTTTAACCTCAAATATCGCTTATTTTCCTGGAAATCCCGGTTTATAACCTTAAACATCGCTCATTTTCATAGAAATCCCTGTTTTTAACCTTAAATATCGCTCATTTTCGTAGAAATCCTTGCTTTTCACCTGAAATATCGCTTATTTTCATAGAAATCCCTGTTTTTAACCTGAAATATCGCTCATTTTCATAGAAATCCCTGTTTTTAACATAAAATATCACTCATTTTCATAGAAATACCTGTTTTTCCCCTAAAATTTCGCTCATTTTCATAGAAATCCCTGTTTTTTACCTTAAATATCGCTATTTTTCATAGAAATCCCTGATTTTCACCTGAAATATCGCTTACTTTCCCAGAAATCCCTGTTTTTAACCTTAAATATCGCTCATTTTCATATAAATCCCTCTTTTTCTACTGAAATATCACTTGTTTTCTAGAAATCCTTGTTTTTAACCTTAAGTATCGCTTATTTTCATAGAAATCCCTGTTTTTAACCTTAAATATCGCTCATTTTCATAGAAATCCCTGTTTTTAACCTAAAATATCGCTTGTTTTCCTAGAAATCCCTTTTTTTCCAATAAAATATTGCTCATTTTCATAGAAATCCCTGTTTTTAACCTACAATATCGCCTATTTTCATAGAAATCCCTATTTTTAACCTAAAATATCGCTCATTTTCATGGAAATCCCTGTTTTTAACCTTAAATATCGCTCATTTTCATAGAAATCCCTGTTTTTAACCTTAAATATCGCTCATTTTCATAGAAATCCCTGTTTTTAACCGTTAAACATCGCTCATTTTCATAGAAATCCCTGTTTTTAACCTTAAATATCGCTCATTTTCATAGAAATCCCTGGTTTTAACCTTAAATATCGCTCATTTTCATAGAAATCCCTGTTTTCTCCTAAAATATCTCTTATTTTCATAGAAATCCCTGGTTCTCACCTTAAATATCGCTTATTTTTATAGAAATCCCTGTTTATAACACTTAAATACCGCTTATTTTTATAGAAATCCCTGTTTTTAACCATAAATATCGCTCATTTTCATAGAAATCCCTGGTTTTCCCCTAAAATATCGCTTATTTTCATAGAAATCCCTGTTTTTAACCTTAAATATCGCCTATTCTCATAGAAATCCCTGTATTTAACCTAAAATATCGCTCATTTTGATAGAAATCCCTGTTTTTAACCTTAAATATCGCTCATTTTCATAGAAATCCCCGTTTTTAACACTTAAATATCGCTCATTTTCATAGAAATCCCTGTTTTTAACCTGAAATATCGCTCATTTTCATAGAAATCCCTGATTTTCCCCTAAAATATAGCTCATTTTCATAGAAATCCCAGTTTTTAACCTTAAATATCGCTCATTTTCATAGAAATCCCTGTTTTTCTCCTGAAATATCTCTTATTTTCATAGAAATCCCTGTTTTTAACCTAAAATATCGCTTATTTTCCTAGGAATCCCTTTTTTTCCCCTAAAATATCACTCATTTTCCTAGAAATCCCTGTTTTCAACCGAAAATATCGCTTATTTTCACAGAAATCCCGGTCCTTAACCTTAAATATCGCTCATTTTCCTAGAAATGTCTGTTTTTCACCGAAAATATCACTGATTTTCATAGAAATCCCTGTTTTTTACCTAAAATATCGATTATTTTCATAGAAATCCTTGTTTTTTCCATTAAATATCTCTTATTTTCCTAGAAATTTCAGTTTTAAATTTGAAATATCGCTTTTTTTCATTGAAATCCCTGTTTTTAACCTAAAATATCGCTCATTTTCCTAGAAATCCCTGATTTCAACATTAAATATCACTTATTTTCCTAGAAATCCTTGTTTTTCACCTGAAATATTGCTTATTTTCATAGAAATCCGTTTTTCACCTTAAATATCGCTTATTTTCATAGAAATCCCTGTTTTTCACCTTAAATATCGCTTATTTTACTAGAAATCCCTGTTTTTAACCTTAAATATCGCTCATGTTCATAGAAATCCCTGGTTTTCAACTCAAATATCACTTGTTTTCATAGAAATCCTAGTTTTTAACCTTAAATATCGCTTATTTTCATAGAAATCCCTGTTTTTAACCTTAAATATCACTCATTTTCCTAGAAATCCCTGGTTTTCCCCTAAAATATCTCTCATTTTCCTGGAAATCCCTGTTTATCCCCTAAATTATCGCTTATATTCATACAAAACCTTGTTTATAACCAAAAATATCACTCATTTTCATAAATATCCCTGTTTTTAACCTTAAATATCGCTCATTTTGATAGAAATCCCTGTTTTTAACCTTAAATATCCCTTATTTTCATAGAAATCCCTGTTTTTAACCTTAAATATCGCTCATTTTCATAGAAATCCCTGTTTTTCCCCTAAAATATCACTCATTTTCATAGAAATCCCTGTTTTTAACCTTAAATATCGCTTATTTTCATAGAAATCCCTGTTTTTAACCTTAAATATCGCTCATTTTCATATAAATCCCTCTTTTTAACCTAAAATATCGCTTATTTTCATACAAATACCTCTTTTTAACCTCAAATATCGCTTATTTTCATAGAAATCCCTGATTTTAACCTTAAATATCGCTCATTTTCATAGAAATCCCTGTTTTTAACCTTAAATATCGCTCATTTTCATAGAAATCCCTGTTTTTCTCCTAAAATATCTCTTATTTTCATAGAAATCTCTGGTTTTCACCTTAAATATCGCTCATTTTCATAGAAATCCCTCTTTTTAAGCTTAAATATCGCTCATTTTCATATAAATCCCTCTTTTTAACCTAAAATATCGCTTATTTTCATACAAATACCTCTTTTTAACCTCAAATATCGCTTATTTTCATAGAAATCCCTGATTTTAACCTTAAATATCGCTCATTTTCATAGAAATCCCTGTTTTTAACCTTAAATATCGCTCATTTTCATAGAAATCCCTGTTTTTCTCCTAAAATATCGCTTATTTTCATAGAAATCCCTGTTTTTAACCTACAATATCGCTCATTTTCATAGAAATCCCTGTTTTTAACCTTAAATATCGCTCATTTTCCCAGAAATCCCTGTTTTTAACCTTAAATATCGCTCATTTTCATAGAAATCCCTGTTTTTTAACACTTAAATATCGCTCATTTTCATAGAAATACCTGTTTTTAACCTTAAATATCGCTCATTTTCATAGAAATCCCTGATTTTCCCCTTAAATATCGCTCATTTTCATAGAAATCCCTGTTTTTAACCTTAAATATCGCTCATTTTCATAGAAATCCCTGTTTTTCTCCTGAAATATCTCTTATTTTCATAGAAATCCCTGTTTTTAACCTAAAATATCACTAATTTTCATAGAAATCCCTGTTTTTAAACTTAAATATCGCTCATTTTCATAGAAATCCCTGTTTTTTACCTGAAATATCGCTTATTTTCATAGAAATCCTTGTTTTTTCCATTAAATATCTCTTATTTTCCTAGAAATTTCAGTTTTAAATTGGAAACATCGCTTTTTTTCATTGAAATCCCTGTTTTTAACCTTAAATATCGCTCATTTTCCTAGAAATCCCTGATTTCAACATTAAATATCACTTATTTTCCTAGAAATCCCTGTTTTTCACCTGAAATATTGCTTATTTTCATAGAAATCCGTTTTTTACCTGAAATATCGCTTATTTTCATAGAAATCCCTGGTTTTCACCTTAAATATCGCTTATTTTCATAGAAATACCTGTTTTTCACCTTAAATATCGCTAATTTTCCTAGAAATCCCTGTTTTTAACCTTAAATATCGCTCATGTTCATAGAAATCCCTCATTTTCAACTCAAATATCACTTGTTTTCATAGAAATCCGAGTTTTTAACCTTAAATATCGCTTATTTTCATAGAAATCCCTGTTTTTAACCTGAAATATCACTCATTTTCATAGAAATCCCAGTTTTTAACCTGAAATATCCCTTATTTTCAAAGAAATCCCTGTTTTTAACCTCAAATATCGCTTATTTTCCTAGAAATACCTGTTTTTCCCCTAAAATATCGCTCATTTTCAAAGAAATCCCTGTTTTTAACCTGAAATATCGCTCATTTTGATAGAAATCCCAGTTTTTAACCTTAAATATCGCTCATTTTCATAGAAATCCCTGTTTTTCCCCTAAAATGTCGCTCATTTTCATAGAAATTCCACTTTTTAACCTTAAATATCACCTATTTTCATAGAAATCCCTGTTTTTAACCATAAATATCACTCATTTTCATAGAAATCCCTGTTTTTAACCATAAATATCACTCATTTTCATAGAAATCCCTGTTTTTAACCTTAAATATCGCTCATTTTCATAGAAATCCCTGTTTTTCTCGTAAAATATCTCTTATTTTCATAGAAATCTCTGGTTTTCACCTTAAATATCGCTCATTTTCATAGAAATCCCTGTTTTTAACCTTAAATATCGCTCATGTTCATCGAAATTCCTGTTTTTCCTCTGAAATATGACTTGTTTTCATAGAAATCCCTGTTTTTAACCTGAAATATCGCTCATTTTGATAGAAATCCCAGTTTTTAACCTTAAATATCGCTCATGTTCATAGAAATCCCTGGTTCTCACCTTAAATATCACTTATTTTTATAGAAATCCCTGTTTTTAACAGTTAAATAACGCTTATTTTTATAGAAATCCCTGATTTTCCCCTAAAATATCGCTCATTTTCCTAGAAATGTCTGTTTTTAACCTACAATATCGCCTATTTTCATAGAAATCCCTGTTTTTAACCTTAAATATCGCTCATTTTCCCAGAAATCCCAGTTTTTAACCTTAAACATCGCTCATTTTCATAGAAATCCCTGATTTTAACACTTAAATATCGCTCATTTTCATAGAAATACCAGTTTTTAACCTTAAATATCGCTCATTTTCATAGAAATCCCTGATTTTCCCCTAAAATATCGCGCATTTTCATAGAAATCCCTGTTTTTAACCTTAAATATCGCTCATTTTCATAGAAATCCCTTTTTTTCCCCTAAAATATCACTCATTTTCATAGAAATCCCTGTTTTTAACCTGAAATATCGCTTATTTTCACAGAAATCCCGGTTTATAACCTAAAATATCGCTCATTGTCATAGAAGTCCCTGTTTTTAACCTGAAATATCGCTTATTTTCATAGAAATCCCGGTTTTTAACCTACAGTGTCGCTCATTTTCATAGAAATCCGAGTTTTTAACCTTAAATTCCACTTATTTTTATAGAAATCCCTGTTTTTAACCTGAAATATCGCTCATTTTCATAGAAATCCCTGATTTTCCCCTGAAAATATTGCTTATTTTCCTAGAAATCCCTGTTTTTAACCTTAAATATCGCTTATTTTCATTGAAATCCCTGTTTTTAACCTTAAATATCGCTTATTTTCCCAGAAATCCGAGCTTTTAACCTAAAATATCGCTCATTTTCATAGAAATCCCTGTTTTTAACCTAAAATATCGCTCATTTTCACAGAAATCCCGGTCCTTAACCTTAAATATCGCTCATTTTCCTAGAAATGTCTGTTTTTCACCGAAAATATTACTGATTTTCATAGAAATCCCTGTTTTTTACCTGAAATATCGCTTATTTTCATAGAAATCCTTGTTTTTTCCATTAAATATCTCTTATTTTCCTAGAAATTTCAGTTTTAAATTGGAAATATCGCTTTTTTTCATTGAAATCCCTGTTTTTAACCTTAAATATCGCTCATTTTCCTAGAAATCCCTGATTTCAACATTAAATATCACTTATTTTCCTAGAAATCCCTGTTTTTCACCTGAAATATTGCTTATTTTCATAGAAATCCGTTTTTCACCTTAAATATCGCTTATTTTCATAGAAATCCCTGGTTTTCACCTTAAATATCGCTTATTTTCATAGAAATCCCTGTTTTTCACCTTAAATATCGCTAATTTTCATAGAAATCCCTGTTTTTAACCTGAAATATCGCTCATGTTCATAGAAATCCCTGTTTTTAACCTGAAATATCCCTTATTTTCAAAGAAATCCCTGTTTTTAACCTCAAATATCGCTTATTTTCCTAGAAATACCTGTTTTTCCCCTAAAATATCGCTCATTTTCAAAGAAATCCCTGTTTATCCCCTAAAATATCGCGCATTTTGATAGAAATCCCTGTTTTTAACCTTAAATATCGCTCATTTTCATAGAAATCCCTGTTTTTCCCCTAAAATGTCGCTCATTTTCATAGAAATTCCACTTTTTAACCTTAAATATCACCTATTTTCATAGAAATCCCTGTTTTTAACCATAAATATCACTCATTTTCAGAGAAATCCCTGTTTTTAACCTTAAATATCGCTCATTTTCATAGAAATCCCTGTTTTTAACCTTAAATATCGCTCATTTTCATAGAAATCCCTGTTTTTCTCGTAAAATATCTCTTATTTTCATAGAAATCTCTGGTTTTCACCTTAAATATCGCTCATTTTCATAGAAATCCCTGTTTTTAACCTTAAATATCGCTCATGTTCATCGAAATTCCTGTTTTTCCACTGAAATATGACTTGTTTTCATAGAAATCCCTGTTTTTAACCTGAAATATCGCTCATTTTGATAGAAATCCCAGTTTTTAACCTTAAATATCGCTCATGTTCATAGAAATCCCTGGTTCTCACCTTAAATATCACTTATTTTTATAGAAATCCCTGTTTTTAACAGTTAAATAACGCTTATTTTTATAGAAATCCCTGATTTTCCCCTAAAATATCGCTCATTTTCCTAGAAATGTCTGTTTTTAACCTACAATATCGCCTATTTTCATAGAAATCCCTGTTTTTAACCTTAAATATCGCTCATTTTCCCAGAAATCCCTGTTTTTAACCTTAAACATCGCTCATTTTCATAGAAATCCCTGATTTTAACACTTAAATATCGCTCATTTTCATAGAAATACCAGTTTTTAACCTTAAATGTCGCTCATTTTCATAGAAATCCCTGATTTTCCCCTAAAATATCGCGCATTTTCATAGAAATCCCTGTTTTTAACCTTAAATATCGCTCATTTTCATAGAAATCCCTTTTTTTCCCCTAAAATATCACTCATTTTCATAGAAATCCCTGTTTTTAACCTGAAATATCGCTTATTTTCACAGAAATCCCGGTTTATAACCTAAAATATCGCTCATTGTCATAGAAGTCCCTGTTTTTAACCTGAAATATCGCTTATTTTCATAGAAATCCCGGTTTTTAACCTACAGTGTCGCTCATTTTCATAGAAATCCGAGTTTTTAACCTTAAATTCCACTTATTTTTATAGAAATCCCTGTTTTTAACCTGAAATATCGCTTATTTTCATAGAAATCCCTGATTTTCCCCTGAAAATATCGCTTATTTTCCTAGAAATCCCTGTTTTTAACCTTAAATATCGCTTATTTTCATTGAAATCCCTGTTTTTAACCTTAAATATCGCTTATTTTCCCAGAAATCCGAGCTTTTAACCTAAAATATCGCTCATTTTCATAGAAATCCCTGTTTTTAACCTAAAATATCGCTCATTTTCACAGAAATCCCGGTCCTTAACCTTAAATATTGCTCATTTTCCTAGAAATGTCTGTTTTTCACCGAAAATATTACTGATTTTCATAGAAATCCCTGTTTTTTACCTGAAATATCGCTTATTTTCATAGAAATCCTTGTTTTTTCCATTAAATATCTCTTATTTTCCTAGAAATTTCAGTTTTAAATTGGAAATATCGCTTTTTTTCATTGAAATCCCTGTTTTTAACCTTAAATATCGCTCATTTTCCTAGAAATCCCTGATTTCAACATTAAATATCACTTATTTTCCTAGAAATCCCTGTTTTTCACCTGAAATATCCCTTATTTTCAAAGAAATCCGTTTTTCACCTTAAATATCGCTTATTTTCATAGAAATCCCTGGTTTTCACCTTAAATATCGCTTATTTTCATAGAAATCCCTGTTTTTCACCTTAAATATCGCTAATTTTCCTAGAAATCCCTGTTTTTAACCTTAAATATCGCTCATGTTCATAGAAATCCCTCATTTTCAACTCAAATATCACTTGTTTTCATTGAAATCCGAGTTTTTAACCTTAAATATCGCTTATTTTCATAGAAACCCCTGTTTTTAACCTTAAATATCGCTCATTTTCATAGAAATCCCTGTTTTTAACCTTAAATATCGCTCATTTTCATAGAAATCCCTGTTTTTCTCGTAAAATATCTCTTATTTTCATAGAAATCTCTGGTTTTCACCTTAAATAGCGCTCATTTTCATAGAAATCCCTGTTTTTAACCTTAAATATCGCTCATGTTCATCGAAATTCCTGGTTCTCACCTTAAATATCGCTTATTTTTATAGAAATCCCTGTTTTTAACAGTTAAATAACGCTTATTTTTATAGAAATCCCTGATTTTCCCCTAAAATATCACTCATTTTCCTAGAAATGTCTGTTTTTAACCTACAATATCGCCTATTTTCATAGAAATCCCTGTTTTTAACCTTAAATATCGCTCATTTTCCCAGAAATCCCTGTTTTTAACCTTAAATATCGCTCATTTTCATAGAAATCCCTGTTTTTAACACTTAAATATCGCTCATTTTCATAGAAATACCAGTTTTTAACCTTAAATATCGCTCATTTTCATAGAAATCCCTGATTTTCCCCTAAAATATCGCGCATTTTCATAGAAATCCCTGTTTTTAACCTTAAATATCGCTCATGTTCATCGAAATTCCTGTTTTTCCACTGAAATATCACTCATTTTCATAGAAATCCCTGTTTTTAACCTGAAATATCGCTTATTTTCACAGAAATCCCGGTTTATAACCTAAAATATCGCTCATTGTCATAGAAGTCCCTGTTTTTAACCTGAAATATCGCTTATTTTCATAGAAATCCCGGTTTTTAACCTACAGTGTCGCTCATTTTCATAGAAATCCGAGTTTTTAACCTTAAATTCCACTTATTTTTATAGAAATCCCTGTTTTTAACCTAAAAATATCGCTCATTTTCATAGAAATCCCTGATTTTCCCCTGAAAATATCGCTTATTTTCATAGAAATCCCTGTTTTTAACCTGAAATATCACTGATTTTCAAAGAAATCCCTGTTTTTAACCTCAAATATCGCTTTTTTTCCTAGAAATACCTGTTTTTCCCCTAAAATATCGCTCATTTTCAAAGAAATCCCTGTTTCTCCCCTAAAATATCGCTCATTTTCATAGAAATCCCTGTTTTTAACCTTAAATATCGCTTTTTTTTATAGCAATCCCTGGTTCTCACCTTAAATATCGCTCATTTTCATAGAAATCCCTGTTTTTCCCCTAAAATATCGCTCATTTTCATAGAAATTCCACTTTTTAACCTTAAATATCACCTATTTTCATAGAAATCCCTGTTTTTAACCTTAAATATCACTCATTTTCATAGAAACCCCTGTTTTTAACCTTAAATATCGCTCATTTTCATAGAAATCCCTGTTTTTAACCTTAAATATCGCTCATTTTCATAGAAATCCCTGTTTTTCTCGTAAAATATCTCTTATTTTCATAGAAATCTCTGGTTTTCACCTTAAATATCGCTCATTTTCATAGAAATCCCTGTTTTTAACCTAAAATATCGCTCATTTTCACAGAAATCCCGGTCCTTAACCTTAAATATCGCTCATTTTCCTAGAAATGTCTGTTTTTCACCGAAAATATTACTGATTTTCATAGAAATCCCTGTTTTTTACCTGAAATATCGCTTATTTTCATAGAAATCCTTGTTTTTTCCATTAAATATCTCTTATTTTCCTAGAAATTTCAGTTTTAAATTGGAAATATCGCTTTTTTTCATTGAAATCCCTGTTTTTAACCTTAAATATCGCTCATTTTCATGGAAATCCCTGATTTCAACATTAAATATCACTTATTTTCCTAGAAATCCCTGTTTTTCACCTGAAATATTGCTTATTTTCATAGAAATCCGTTTTTCACCTTAAATATCGCTTATTTTCATAGAAATCCCTGGTTTTCACCTTAAATATCGCTTATTTTCATAGAAATCCCTGTTTTTCACCTTAAATATCGCTAATTTTCCTAGAAATCCCTGTTTTTAACCTTAAATATCGCTCATGTTCATAGAAATCCCTCATTTTCAACTCAAATATCACTTGTTTTCATTGAAATCCGAGTTTTTAACCTTAAATATCGCTTATTTTCATAGAAATCCCTGTTTTTAACCTGAAATATCGCTCATGTTCATAGAAATCCCTGTTTTTAACCTGAAATATCCCTTATTTTCAAAGAAATCCCTGTTTTTAACCTCAAATATCGCTTATTTTCCTAGAAATACCTGTTTTTCCCCTAAAATATCGCTCATTTTCAAAGAAATCCCTGTTTATCCCCTAAAATATCGCTCATTTTGATAGAAATCCCTGTTTTTAACATTAAATATCGCTTTTTTTTATAGCAATCCCTGGTTCTCACCTTAAATATCGCTCATTTTCATAGAAATCCCTGTTTTTAACAGTTAAATAACGCTTATTTTTATAGAAATCCCTGATTTTCCCCTAAAATATCACTCATTTTCCTAGAAATGTCTGTTTTTAACCTACAATATCGCCTATTTTCATAGAAATCCCTGTTTTTAACCTTAAATATCGCTCATTTTCCCAGAAATCCCTGTTTTTAACCTTAAATATCGCTCATTTTCATAGAAATCCCTGTTTTTAACACTTAAATATCGCTCATTTTCATAGAAATACCAGTTTTTCACCTTAAATATCGCTCATTTTCGTAGAAATCCCTGATTTTCCCCTAAAATATCGCGCATTTTCATAGAAATCCCTGTTTTTAACCTTAAATATCGCTCATGTTCATCGAAATTCCTGTTTTTCCACTGAAATATGACTTGTTTTCATAGAAATCCCTGTTTTTAACCTGAAATATCGCTCATTTTGATAGAAATCCCAGTTTTTAACCTTAAATATCGCTCATGTTCATAGAAATCCCTGGTTCTCACCTTAAATATCGCTTATTTTTATAGAAATCCCTGTTTTTAACACTTAAATAACGCTTATTTTTATAGAAATCCCTGATTTTCCCCTAAAATATCGCTCATTTTCCTCGAAATGTCTGTTTTTAACCTACAATATCGCCTATTTTCATAGAAATCCCTGTTTTTAACCTTAAATATCGCTCATTTTCATAGAAATCCCTGTTTTTAACCTTAAATATCGCTCATTTTCATAGAAATCCCTGTTTTTAACACTTAAATATCGCTCATTTTCATAGAAATACCAGTTTTTAACCTTAAATATCGCTCATTTTCATAGAAATCCCTGATTTTCCCCTAAAATATCGCGCATTTTCATAGAAATCCCTGTTTTTAACCTTAAATATCGCTCATTTTCATAGAAATCCCTTTTTTTCCCCTAAAATATCACTCATTTTCATAGAAATCCCTGTTTTTAACCTGAAATATCGCTTATTTTCACAGAAATCCCGGTTTATAACCTAAAATATCGCTCATTGTCATAGAAGTCCCTGTTTTTAACCTGAAATATCGCTTATTTTCATAGAAATCCCGGTTTTTAACCTACAGTGTCGCTCATTTTCATAGAAATCCGAGTTTTTAACCTTAAATTCCACTTATTTTTATAGAAATCCCTGTTTTTAACCTGAAATATCGCTCATTTTCATAGAAATCCCTGATTTTCCCCTGAAAATATCGCTTATTTTCCTAGAAATCCCTGTTTTTAACCTTAAATATCATTCATTTTCATAGAAATCCCTGTTTTTAACCTGAAATATCGCTTATTTTCATTGAAATCCCTGTTTTTAACCTTAAATATCGCTTATTTTCCCAGAAATCCGAGTTTTTAACCTAAAATATCGCTCATTTTCATAGAAATCCCTGTTTTTAACCTAAAATATCGCTCATTTTCACAGAAATCCCGGTCCTTAACCTTAAATATCGCTCATTTTCCTAGAAATGTCTGTTTTTCACCGAAAATATTACTGATTTTCATAGAAATCCCTGTTTTTTACCTGAAATATCGCTTATTTTCATAGAAATCCTTGTTTTTTCCATTAAATATCTCTTATTTTCCTAGAAATTTCAGTTTTAAATTGGAAATATCGCTTTTTTTCATTGAAATCCCTGTTTTTAACCTTAAATATCGCTCATTTTCCTAGAAATCCCTGATTTCAACATTAAATATCACTTATTTTCCTAGAAATCCTTGTTTTTCACCTGAAATATTGCTTATTTTCATAGAAATCCGTTTTTCACCTTAAATATCGCTTATTTTCATAGAAATCCCGGTTTATAACCTAAAATATCGCTTATTTTCATAGAAATCCCTGTTTTTCACCTCAAATATCGCTCATTTTCATAGAAATCCCTGTTTTTAACCTTAAATATCGCTCATGTTCATAGAAATCCCTCATTTTCAACTCAAATATCACTTGTTTTCATAGAAATCCGAGTTTTTAACCTGAAATATCGCTTATTTTCATAGAAGTCCCTGTTTCTAACCTACAATATCGCTCATTTTCATAGAAATCCCTGTTTTTAACCTGAAATATCACTGATTTTCAAAGAAATCCCTGTTTTTAACCTCAAATATCGCTTATTTTCCTAGAAATACCTGTTTTTCCCCTAAAATATCGCTCATTTTCAAAGAAATCCCTGTTTTTAACCTGTAATATCGCTTTTTTTTATAGCAATCCCTGGTTCTCACCTTAAATATCGCTCATTTTCATAGAAATCCCTGTTTTTCCCCTAAAATATCGCTCATTTTCATAGAAATTCCACTTTTTAACCTTAAATATCACCTATTTTCATAGAAATCCCTGTTTTTAACCTTAAATATCACTCATTTTCATAGAAACCCCTGTTTTTAACCTTAAATATCGCTCATTTTCATAGAAATCCCTGTTTTTAACCTTAAATATCGCTCATTTTCATAGAAATCCCTGTTTTTCTCGTAAAATATCTCTTATTTTCATAGAAATCCCTGTTTTTAACAGTTAAATAACGCTTATTTTTATAGAAATCCCTGATTTTCCCCTAAAATATCACTCATTTTCCTCGAAATGTCTGTTTTTAACCTACAATATCGCCTATTTTCATAGAAATCCCTGTTTTTAACCTTAAATATCGCTCATTTTCCCAGAAATCCCTGTTTTTAACCTTAAATATCGCTCATTTTCATAGAAATCCCTGTTTTTAACACTTAAATATCGCTCATTTTCATAGAAATACCAGTTTTTAACCTTAAATATCGCTCATTTTCGTAGAAATCCCTGATTTTCCCCTAAAATATCGCGCATTTTCATAGAAATCCCTGTTTTTAACCTTAAATATCGCTCATGTTCATCGAAATTCCTGTTTTTCCACTGAAATATGACTTGTTTTCATAGAAATCCCTGTTTTTAACCTGAAATATCGCTCATTTTGATAGAAATCCCAGTTTTTAACCTGAAATATCGCTCATGTTCATAGAAATCCCTGGTTCTCACCTTAAATATCGCTTATTTTTATAGAAATCCCTGTTTTTAACAGTTAAATAACGCTTATTTTTATAGAAATCCCTGATTTTCCCCTAAAATATCGCTCATTTTCCTCGAAATGTCTGTTTTTAACCTACAATATCGCCTATTTTCATAGAAATCCCTGTTTTTAACCTTAAATATCGCTCATTTTCCCAGAAATCCCTGTTTTTAACCTTAAATATCGCTCATTTTCATAGAAATCCCTGTTTTTAACACTTAAATATCGCTCATTTTCATAGAAATACCAGTTTTTAACCTTAAATATCGCTCATTTTCATAGAAATCCCTGATTTTCCCCTAAAATATCGCGCATTTTCATAGAAATCCCTGTTTTTAACCTTAAATATCGCTCATTTTCATAGAAATCCCTTTTTTTCCCCTAAAATATCACTCATTTTCATAGAAATCCCTGTTTTTAACCTGAAATATCGCTTATTTTCACAGAAATCCCGGTTTATAACCTAAAATATCGCTCATTGTCATAGAAGTCCCTGTTTTTAACCTGAAATATCGCTTATTTTCATAGAAATCCCGGTTTTTAACCTACAGTGTCGCTCATTTTCATAGAAATCCGAGTTTTTAACCTTAAATTCCACTTATTTTTATAGAAATCCCTGTTTTTAACCTGAAATATCGCTCATTTTCATAGAAATCCCTGATTTTCCCCTGAAAATATCGCTTATTTTCCTAGAAATCCCTGTTTTTAACCTTAAATATCATTCATTTTCATAGAAATCCCTGTTTTTAACCTGAAATATCGCTTATTTTCATTGAAATCCCTGTTTTTAACCTTAAATATCGCTTATTTTCCCAGAAATCCGAGTTTTTAACCTAAAATATCGCTCATTTTCATAGAAATCCCTGTTTTTAACCTAAAATATCGCTCATTTTCACAGAAATCCCGGTCCTTAACCTTAAATATCGCTCATTTTCCTAGAAATGTCTGTTTTTCACCGAAAATATTACTGATTTTCATAGAAATCCCTGTTTTTTACCTGAAATATCGCTTATTTTCATAGAAATCCTTGTTTTTTCCATTAAATATCTCTTATTTTCCTAGAAATTTCAGTTTTAAATTGGAAATATCGCTTTTTTTCATTGAAATCCCTGTTTTTAACCTTAAATATCGCTCATTTTCCTAGAAATCCCTGATTTCAACATTAAATATCACTTATTTTCCTAGAAATCCTTGTTTTTCACCTGAAATATTGCTTATTTTCATAGAAATCCGTTTTTCACCTTAAATATCGCTTATTTTCATAGAAATCCCGGTTTATAACCTAAAATATCGCTTATTTTCATAGAAATCCCTGTTTTTCACCTCAAATATCGCTCATTTTCATAGAAATCCCTGTTTTTAACCTTAAATATCGCTCATGTTCATAGAAATCCCTCATTTTCAACTCAAATATCACTTGTTTTCATAGAAATCCGAGTTTTTAACCTGAAATATCGCTTATTTTCATAGAAGTCCCTGTTTCTAACCTACAATATCGCTCATTTTCATAGAAATCCCTGTTTTTAACCTGAAATATCACTGATTTTCAAAGAAATCCCTGTTTTTAACCTCAAATATCGCTTATTTTCCTAGAAATACCTGTTTTTCCCCTAAAATATCGCTCATTTTCAAAGAAATCCCTGTTTCTCCCCTAAAATATCGCTCATTTTCATAGAAATCCCTGTTTTTAACCTTAAATATCGCTTTTTTTTATAGCAATCCCTGGTTCTCACCTTAAATATCGCTCATTTTCATAGAAATCCCTGTTTTTCCCCTAAAATATCGCTCATTTTCATAGAAATTCCACTTTTTAACCTTAAATATCACCTATTTTCATAGAAATCCCTGTTTTTAACCATAAATATCACTCATTTTCATAGAAACCCCTGTTTTTAACCTTAAATATCGCTCATTTTCATAGAAATCCCTGTTTTTAACCTTAAATATCGCTCATTTTCATAGAAATCCCTGTTTTTCTCGTAAAATATCTCTTATTTTCATAGAAATCTCTGGTTTTCACCTTAAATAGCGCTCATTTTCATAGAAATCCCTGTTTTTAACCTTAAATATCGCTCATGTTCATCGAAATTCCTGTTTTTCCACTGAAATATGACTTGTTTTCATAGAAATCCCTGTTTTTAACCTGAAATATCGCTCATTTTGATAGAAATCCCAGTTTTTAACCTTAAATATCGCTCATGTTCATAGAAATCCCTGGTTCTCACCTTAAATATCGCTTATTTTTATAGAAATCCCTGTTTTTAACACTTAAATAACGCTTATTTTTATAGAAATCCCTGATTTTCCCCTAAAATATCACTCATTTTCCTCGAAATGTCTGTTTTTAACCTACAATATCGCCTATTTTCATAGAAATCCCTGTTTTTAACCTTAAATATCGCTCATTTTCCCAGAAATCCCTGTTTTTAACCTTAAATATCGCTCATTTTCATAGAAATCCCTTCTTTTAACACTTAAATATCGCTCATTATCATAGAAATACCAGTTTTTAACCTTAAATATCGCTCATTTTCATAGAAATCCCTGATTTTCCCCTAAAATATCGCGCATTTTCATAGAAATCCCACTTTTTAACCTTAAATATCGCTCATTTTCATAGAAATCCCTTTTTTTCCCCTAAAATATCACTCATTTTCATAGAAATCCCTGTTTTTAACCTGAAATATCGCTTATTTTCACAGAAATCCCTATTTATAACCTAAAATATCGCTCATTGTCATAGAAGTCCCTGTTTTTAACCTGAAATATCGCTTATTTTCATAGAAATCCCGGTTTTTAACCTACAGTGTCGCTTATTTTCATAGAAATCCGAGTTTTTAACCTTAAATTCCACTTATTTCCATAGAAATCCCTGTTTTCAACCTAAAATATCGCTCATTTTCATAGAAATTCCTGATTTTCCCCTGAAAATATCGCTTATTTTCCTAGAAATCCCTGTTTTTAACCTTAAATATCATTCATTTTCACAGAAATTCCTGTTTTTAACCTGAAATATCGCTTATTTTTATTGAAATCCCTGTTTTTAACCTTAAATATCGCTTATTTTCCCAGAAATCCGAGTTTTTAACCTAAAATATCGCTCATTTTCATAGAAATCCCTGTTTTTAACCTTAAATATCGCTCATTTTCATAGAAATCCTTGTTTTTTCCATTAAAGACCTCTTATTTTCCTAGAAATTTCCGTTTTTAATTTGAAATATCGCTTATTTTCATAGAAATCCCTGATTTTAACTATAAATATCGCTTATTCTCCTAGAAATCACTGTTTTTACAATTAAATATCGCTTATTTTCGTAGAAATCCCTGCTTTTCACCTGAAATATAGCATATTTTCATAGAAATCCCTGTTTTTAACCTGAAATATCGCTCATTTTCATAGAAATCCCTGGTTTTAACCTTAAATATCGCTTATTTTCCCAGAAATCCCTGTTTTTAATCTTAAATATCGCTCATTTTCAAATAAATCCCTCTCTTTCAACTGAAATATCACTTGTTTTATAGAAATCCGTGTTTTTAACCTTTAATATCGCTTATTGTCATAGAAATCCCTGTTTTTAACCTGAAATATAGCTCATTTTCATGGAAATCACTGGTTTTCACCTTAAATATCGCTTATTTTCATAGAAATCCCTGTTTTTCTCCTAAATTATCGCTTATTTTCATAGAAATCCCTGTTTTTAACCTCAAATATCGCTTATTCTCCTAGAAATCCCAGTTTTCAACCTGAAATATCGCTTATTTTCATAGAAATCCCTGTTTTTAACCTTAAATATCGCTTATTTTTCCAGAAATCCCTGTTTTTAACCTTAAATATCACTGATTTTCATAGAAAACCCTGTTTTTAACCTTAAATATCGCTTATTTTCTTAGAAATCCCTGATTTTCCCTTGAAAATATCGCTTATATTCATTGAAATCCCTGTTTTTCCCCTAAAATATCGCTCATTTTCATAGAAATCCCTGTTTTTAACCTTAAATATTGCTCATTTTCGTACAAATCCCTGTTTTTCCCCTAAAATATCGCTCATTTTCATAGAAATCCCTGTTTTTCCCCCAAAATATCGCTCATTTTCAAAGAAATCCCTGTTTTTCACCTTAAATATCGCTAATTTTCCTAGAAATCCCTGTTTTTAACCTTAAATATCGCTCATGTTCATAGAAATCCCTCATTTTCAACTCAAATATCACTTGTTTTCATAGAAATCCGAGTTTTTAACCTTAAATATCGCTTATTTTCATAGAAATCCCTGTTTTTAACCTGAAATATCGCTCATTTTCATAGAAATCCCAGTTTTTAACCTGAAATATCCCTTATTTTCAAAGAAATCCCTGTTTTTAACCTCAAATATCGCTTATTTTCCTAGAAATACCTGTTTTTCCCCTAAAATATCGCTCATTTTCAAAGAAATCCCTGTTTATCCCCTAAAATGTCGCTCATTTTGATAGAAATCCCTGTTTTTAACCTTAAATATCGCTCATTTTCATAGAAATCCCTGTTTTTCCCCTAAAATGTCGCTCATTTTCATAGAAATTCCACTTTTTAACCTTAAATATCACCTATTTTCATAGAAATCCCTGTTTTTAACCATAAATATCACTCATTTTCATAGAAATCCCTGTTTTTAACCTTAAATATCGCTCATTTTCATAGAAATCCCTGTTTTTCTCGTAAAATATCTCTTATTTTCATAGAAATCTCTGGTTTTCACCTTAAATATCGCTCATTTTCATAGAAATCCCTGTTTTTAACCTTAAATATCGCTCATGTTCATCGAAATTCCTGTTTTTCCACTGAAATATGACTTGTTTTCATAGAAATCCCTGTTTTTAACCTGAAATATCGCTCATTTTGATAGAAATCCCAGTTTTTAACCTTAAATATCGCTCATGTTCATAGAAATCCCTGGTTCTCACCTTAAATATCGCTTATTTTTATAGAAATCCCAGTTTTTAACAGTTAAATAACGCTTATTTTTATAGAAATCCCTGATTTTCCCCTAAAATATCACTCATTTTCCTCGAAATGTCTGTTTTTAACCTACAATATCGCCTATTTTCATAGAAATCCCTGTTTTTAACCTTAAATATCGCTCATTTTCCCAGAAATCCCTGTTTTTAACCTTAAATATCGCTCATTTTCATAGAAATCCCTGTTTTTAACACTTAAATATAGCTCATTTTCATAGAAATACCAGTTTTTAACCTTAAATATCGCTCATTTTCATAGAAATCCCTGATTTTCCCCTAAAATATCGCGCATTTTCATAGAAATCCCTGTTTTTAACCTTAAATATCGCTCATGTTCATCGAAATTCCTGTTTTTCCACTGAAATATGACTTGTTTTCATAGAAATCCCTGTTTTTAACCTGAAATATCGCTCATTTTGATAGAAATCCCAGTTTTTAACCTTAAATATCGCTCATGTTCATAGAAATCCCTGGTTCTCACCTTAAATATCGCTTATTTTTATAGAAATCCCTGTTTTTAACAGTTAAATAACGCTTATTTTTATAGAAATCCCTGATTTTCCCCTAAAATATCACTCATTTTCCTCGAAATGTCTGTTTTTAACCTACAATATCGCCTATTTTCATAGAAATCCCTGTTTTTAACCTTAAATATCGCTCATTTTCCCAGAAATCCCTGTTTTTAACCTTAAATATCGCTCATTTTCATAGAAATCCCTGTTTTTAACACTTAAATATCGCTCATTTTCATAGAAATACCAGTTTTTAACCTTAAATATCGCTCATTTTCATAGAAATCCCTGATTTTCCCCTAAAATATCGCGCATTTTCATAGAAATCCCTGTTTTTAACCTTAAATATCGCTCATTTTCACAGAAATCCCTTTTTTTCCCCTAAAATATCACTCATTTTCATAGAAATCCCTGTTTTTAACCTGAAATATGGCTTATTTTCACAGAAATCCCGGTTTATAACCTAAAATATCGCTCATTGTCATAGAAGTCCCTGTTTTTAACCTGAAATATCGCTTATTTTCATAGAAATCCCGGTTTTTAACCTACAGTGTCGCTCATTTTCATAGAAATCCGAGTTTTTAACCTTAAATTCCACTTATTTTTATAGAAATCCCTGTTTTTAACCTGAAATATCGCTCATTTTCATAGAAATCCCTGATTTTCCCCTGAAAATATCGCTTATTTTCCTAGAAATCCCTGTTTTTAACCTTAAATATCATTCATTTTCATAGAAATCCCTGTTTTTAACCTGAAATATCGCTTATTTTCATTGAAATCCCTGTTTTTAACCTTAAATATCGCTTATTTTCCCAGAAATCCGAGTTTTTAACCTAAAATATCGCTCATTTTCATAGAAATCCCTGTTTTTAACCTAAAATATCGCTCATTTTCACAGAAATCCCGGTCCTTAACCTTAAATATCGCTCATTTTCCTAGAAATGTCTGTTTTTCACCGAAAATATTACTGATTTTCATAGAAATCCCTGTTTTTTACCTGAAATATCGCTTATTTTCATAGAAATCCTTGTTTTTTCCATTAAATATCTCTTATTTTCCTAGAAATTTCAGTTTTAAATTGGAAATATCGCTTTTTTTCATTGAAATCCCTGTTTTTAACCTTAAATATCGCTCATTTTCCTAGAAATCCCTGATTTCAACATTAAATATCACTTATTTTCCTAGAAATCCTTGTTTTTCACCTGAAATATTGCTTATTTTCATAGAAATCCGTTTTTCACCTTAAATATCGCTTATTTTCATAGAAATCCCTGTTTTTAACCTAAAATATCGCTTATTTTCATAGAAATCCCTGTTTTTCACCTCAAATATCGCTCATTTTCATAGAAATCCCTGTTTTTAACCTTAAATATCGCTCATGTTCATAGAAATCCCTCATTTTCAACTCAAATATCACTTGTTTTCATAGAAATCCGAGTTTTTTAACCTTAAATATCGCTTATTTTCATAGAAGTCCCTGTTTTTCACCTTAAATATCGCTTATTTTCCTAGAAATCCCTGTTTTTAACCTTAAATATCATTCATTTTCACAGAAATTCCTGTTTTTAACCTGAAATATCGCTTATTTTCATTGAAATCCCTGTTTTTAACCTTAAATATCGCTTATTTTCCCAGAAATCCGAGTTTTTAACCTAAAATATCGCTCATTTTCATAGAAATCCCTGTTTTTAACCTTAAATATCGCTCATTTTCATAGAAATCCTTGTTTTTTCCATTAAAGACCTCTTATTTTCCTAGAAATTTCCGTTTTTAATTTGAAATATCGCTTATTTTCATAGAAATCCCTGATTTTAACTATAAATATCGCTTATTCTCCTAGAAATCACTGTTTTTACAATTAAGTATCGCTTATTTTCGTAGAAATCCCTGCTTTTCACCTGAAATATAGCATATTTTCATAGAAATCCCTGTTTTTAACCTGAAATATCGCTCATTTTCATAGAAATCCCTGGTTTTAACCTTAAATATCGCTTATTTTCCCAGAAATCCCTGTTTTTAATCTTAAATATCGCTCATTTTCAAATAAATCCCTCTCTTTCAACTGAAATATCACTTGTTTTATAGAAATCCGTGTTTTTAACCTTTAATATCGCTTATTGTCATAGAAATCCCTGTTTTTAACCTGAAATATAGCTCATTTTCATGGAAATCACTGGTTTTCACCTTAAATATCGCTTATTTTCATAGAAATCCCTGTTTTTCTCCTAAATTATCGCTTATTTTCATAGAAATCCCTGTTTTTAACCTCAAATATCGCTTATTCTCCTAGAAATCCCAGTTTTCAACCTGAAATATCGCTTATTTTCATAGAAATCCCTGTTTTTAACCTTAAATATCGCTTATTTTTCCAGAAATCCCTGTTTTTAACCTTAAATATCACTGATTTTCATAGAAAACCCTGTTTTTAACCTTAAATATCGCTTATTTTCTTAGAAATCCCTGATTTTCCCTTGAAAATATCGCTTATATTCATTGAAATCCCTGTTTTTCCCCTAAAATATCGCTCATTTTCATAGAAATCCCTGTTTTTAACCTTAAATATTGCTCATTTTCGTACAAATCCCTGTTTTTCCCCTAAAATACCGCTCATTTTCATAGAAATCCCTGTTTTTCCCCCAAAATATCGCTCATTTTCAAAGAAATCCCTGTTTTTCACCTTAAATATCGCTAATTTTCCTAGAAATCCCTGTTTTTAACCTTAAATATCGCTCATGTTCATAGAAATCCCTCATTTTCAACTCAAATATCACTTGTTTTCATAGAAATCCGAGTTTTTAACCTGAAATATCGCTCATTTTCATAGAAATCCCAGTTTTTAACCTGAAATATCCCTTATTTTCAAAGAAATCCCTGTTTTTAACCTCAAATATCGCTTATTTTCCTAGAAATACCTGTTTTTCCCCTAAAATATCGCTCATTTTCAAAGAAATCCCTGTGTATCCCGTAAAATGTCGCTCATTTTGATAGAAATCCCTGTTTTTAACCTTAAATATCGCTCATTTTCATAGAAATCCCTGTTTTTCCCCTAAAATGTCGCTCATTTTCATAGAAATTCCACTTTTTAACCTTAAATATCACCTATTTTCATAGAAATCCCTGTTTTTAACCTGAAATATCGCTCATTTTCATAGAAATCCCTGTTTTTAACCTTAAATATCGCTCATTTTCATAGAAATCCCTGTTTTTAACCTTAAATATCGCTCATTTTCATAGAAATCCCTGTTTTTCTCGTAAAATATCTCTTATTTTCATAGAAATCTCTGGTTTTCACCTTAAATATCGCTCATTTTCATAGAAATCCCTGTTTTTAACCTTAAATATCGCTCATGTTCATCGAAATTCCTGTTTTTCCACTGAAATATGACTTGTTTTCATAGAAATCCCTGTTTTTAACCTGTAATATCGCTCATTTTGATAGAAATCCCAGTTTTTAACCTTAAATATCGCTCATGTTCATAGAAATCCCTGGTTCTCACCTTAAATATCGCTTATTTTTATAGAAATCCCTGTTTTTAACAGTTAAATAACGCTTATTTTTATAGAAATCCCTGATTTTCCCCTAAAATATCACTCATTTTCCTCGAAATGTCTGTTTTTAACCTACAATATCGCCTATTTTCATAGAAATCCCTGTTTTTAACCTTAAATATCGCTCATTTTCCCAGAAATCCCTGTTTTTAACCTTAAATATCGCTCATTTTCATAGAAATCCCTGTTTTTAACACTTAAATATCGCTCATTTTCATAGAAATACCAGTTTTTAACCTTAAATATCGCTCATTTTCATAGAAATCCCTGATTTTCCCCTAAAATATCGCGCATTTTCATAGAAATCCCTGTTTTTAACCTTAAATATCGCTCATGTTCATCGAAATTCCTGTTTTTCCACTGAAATATGACTTGTTTTCATAGAAATCCCTGTTTTTAACCTGAAATATCGCTCATTTTGATAGAAATCCCAGTTTTTAACCTTAAATATCGCTCATGTTCATAGAAATCCCTGGTTCTCACCTTAAATATCGCTTATTTTTATAGAAATCCCTGTTTTTAACACTTAAATAACGCTTATTTTTATAGAAATCCCTGATTTTCCCCTAAAATATCACTCATTTTCCTCGAAATGTCTGTTTTTAACCTACAATATCGCCTATTTTCATAGAAATCCCTGTTTTTAACCTTAAATATCGCTCATTTTCCCAGAAATCCCTGTTTTTAACCTTAAATATCGCTCATTTTCATAGAAATCCCTGTTTTTAACACTTAAATATCGCTCATTTTCATAGAAATACCAGTTTTTAACCTTAAATATCGCTCATTTTCATAGAAATCCCTGATTTTCCCCTAAAATATCGCGCATTTTCATAGAAATCCCTGTTTTTAACCTTAAATATCGCTCATTTTCACAGAAATCCCTTTTTTTCCCCTAAAATATCACTCATTTTCATAGAAATCCCTGTTTTTAACCTGAAATATGGCTTATTTTCACAGAAATCCCGGTTTATAACCTAAAATATCGCTCATTGTCATAGAAGTCCCTGTTTTTAACCTGAAATATCGCTTATTTTCATAGAAATCCCGGTTTTTAACCTACAGTGTCGCTCATTTTCATAGAAATCCGAGTTTTTAACCTTAAATTCCACTTATTTTTATAGAAATCCCTGTTTTTAACCTGAAATATCGCTCATTTTCATAGAAATCCCTGATTTTCCCCTGAAAATATCGCTTATTTTCCTAGAAATCCCTGTTTTTAACCTTAAATATCATTCATTTTCATAGAAATCCCTGTTTTTAACCTGAAATATCGCTTATTTTCATTGAAATCCCTGTTTTTAACCTTAAATATCGCTTATTTTCCCAGAAATCCGAGTTTTTAACCTAAAATATCGCTCATTTTCATAGAAATCCCTGTTTTTAACCCTTAAATATCGCTCATTTTCACAGAAATCCCGGTCCTTAACCTTAAATATCGCTCATTTTCCTAGAAATGTCTGTTTTTCACCGAAAATATTACTGATTTTCATAGAAATCCCTGTTTTTTACCTGAAATATCGCTTATTTTCATAGAAATCCTTGTTTTTTCCTTTAAATATCTCTTATTTTCCTAGAAATTTCAGTTTTAAATTGGAAATATCGCTTTTTTTCATTGAAATCCCTGTTTTTAACCTTAAATATCGCTCATTTTCCTAGAAATCCCTGATTTCAACATTAAATATCACTTATTTTCCTAGAAATCCTTGTTTTTCACCTGAAATATTGCTTATTTTCATAGAAATCCGTTTTTCACCTTAAATATCGCTTATTTTCATAGAAATCCCTGTTTTTAACCTAAAATATCGCTTATTTTCATAGAAATCCCTGTTTTTCACCTCAAATATCGCTCATTTTCATAGAAATCCCTGTTTTTAACCTTAAATATCGCTCATGTTCATAGAAATCCCTCATTTTCAACTCAAATATCACTTGTTTTCATAGAAATCCGAGTTTTTTAACCTTAAATATCGCTTATTTTCATAGAAGTCCCTGTTTCTAACCTTAAATATCGCTCATTTTCCTAGAAATCCCTGTTTTTAACCTGAAATATCACTGATTTTCAAAGAAATCCCTGTTTTTAACCTCAAATATCGCTTATTTTCCTAGAAATACCTGTTTTTCCCCTAAAATATCGCTCATTTTCAAAGAAATCCCTGTTTCTCCCCTAAAATATCGCTCATTTTCATAGAAATCCCTGTTTTTAACCTTAAATATCGCTTTTTTTTATAGCAATCCCTGGTTCTCACCTTAAATATCGCTCATTTTCATAGAAATCCCTGTTTTTCCCCTAAAATATCGCTCATTTTCATGGAAATTCCACTTTTTAACCTTAAATATCACCTATTTTCATAGAAATCCCTGTTTTTAACCATAAATATCACTCATTTTCATAGAAACCCCTGTTTTTAACCTTAAATATCGCTCATTTTCATAGAAATCCCTGTTTTTAACCTTAAATATCGCTCATTTTCATAGAAATCCCTGTTTTTCTCGTAAAATATCTCTTATTTTCATAGAAATCTCTGGTTTTCACCTTAAATAGCGCTCATTTTCATAGAAATCCCTGTTTTTAACCTTAAATATCGCTCATGTTCATCGAAATTCCTGTTTTTCCACTGAAATATGACTTGTTTTCATAGAAATCCCTGTTTTTAACCTGAAATATCGCTCATTTTGATAGAAATCCCAGTTTTTAACCTTAAATATCGCTCATGTTCATAGAAATCCCTGGTTCTCACCTTAAATATCGCTTATTTTTATAGAAATCCCTGTTTTTAACAGTAAAATAACGCTTATTTTTATAGAAATCCCTGATTTTCCCCTAAAATATCGCTCATTTTCCTAGAAATGTCTGTTTTTAACCTACAATATCGCCTATTTTCATAGAAATCCCTGTTTTTAACCTTAAATATCGCTCATTTTCCCAGAAATCCCTGTTTTTAACCTTAAATATCGCTCATTTTCATAGAAATCCCTGTTTTTAACCTTAAATATCGCTCATTTTCATTGAAATCCCTGTTTTTAACCTTAAATATCGCTCATTTTCGTAGAAATCCCTGTTTTTTACCTAAAATATCACTTATTTTCCCAGAAATCCCTGTTTTTAACCTTAAATATCGCTCATTTTCATATAAATCCCTTTCTCAACTGAAATATCACTCGTTTTCTAGAAATCCGTGCTATTAACCTGAAATATCGGATATTTTCCTAGAAATCCCTATTTTTCCCCTAAAATATCGCTCATTTTCATAGAAATCCCTGTTTTTAACCTTAAATATCGCTTATTTTCCTAGAAATCCCGGATTATAACCTAAAATATCGCTCATTTTCATAGAAACCCCTGTTTTTAACCTGAAATATCGCTCATGTTCATAGAAATCCCTGGTTCTCACCTTAAATATCGCTCATTTTCATAGAAATCCCTGTTTTTAACCTTAAATATCGCTCATTTTCCTAGAAATCCCTGTTTTTAACCTTAAATATCGCTTATTTTCCTAGAAATCCCTGTTTTTAACCTTAATTATCGCTCATTTTCCTAGAAATGTCTGTTTTTCACCGAAAATATCACTGATTTTCATAGAAATCCCTGTTTTTAACCTTAAATATCGCTCATGTTCATCGAAATCCTTTTTTTTTTCCATTAAATATCTCTTGTTTTCCTAGAAATTTCTGTTTAAAATATGAAATATCGCTTATTTTCATAGAAATCCCTGTTTTTAACTATAAATATCGCTTATTCTCCTAGAAATCACTGTTTTTAACCTCAAATATCGCTTATTTTCGTAGAAATCCCTGCTTTTCACCTGAAATATCGCTCATTTTCATAGAAATCCCTGTTTTTAACCTGAAATATCGCTTATTTTCACAGAAATCCCGGTTTGTAACCTAAAATATCGCTCATTGTCATACAAGTCCCTGTTTTTAACCTGAAATATCGCTTATTTTCATAGAAATCCGTGGTTTTCACCTTAAATTCCGCTTATTTTTATAGAAATCCCTGTTTTTAACCTGAAATATCGCTCATTTTCATAGAAATCCCTTATTTTCCCCTGAAAATATTGCTTATTTTCATAGAAATCCCTGATTTTAACCTTAAATATCGCTTATATTCATAGAAATCCCTGTTTTTAACCTTAAATATTGCTTATTTTCATAGAAATCCCTGATTTTCCCTTGAAAATATCGCTTATATTCATTGAAACCCCTGTTTTTAACCTTAAATATCGCTCATTTTCATAGAAATCCCTGTTTTTAACCTTAAATATCGCTCATGTTCATCGAAATCCCTGTTTTTAACCTAAAATATCGCTTATTTTCCTAGAAATGTCTGTTGTTCACCGAAAATATCACTGATTTTCATAGAAATACCTGTTTTTATCCTACAATATCGCTTATTTTCATAGAAATCCCACATTTTAACTGAAATATCCCTTATTTTCATAGAAATCCCTGATTTTCCCTTGAAAATATCGCTTATATTCATTGAAACCCCTGTTTTTATCCTCAAATAGCGCTCATTTTCATAGAAATCCCTGTTTTCCCTCTAAAATATCGCTCATTTTCATAGAAGTCCCTGTTTTTAACCTGAAATATCGCTCATTTTGACAGAAATCCCTGTTTTTAACCTTAAATATAGCTCATGTTCATAGAAATCCCTGGTTCTCACCTTAAATATCGCTCATTTTCATAGAAATCCCTGTTTTTAACCTTAAATATCACTCATTTTCCTAGAAATGTCTGTTTTTCACCGAAAATATCGCTCATTTTCATAGAAATCCCTGTTTTTAACCTGAAATATCGCTTATTTTCACAGAAATCCCGGTTTATAACCTAAAATATCGCTCATTGTCATAGAAGTCCCTGTTTTTAACCTGAAATATCGCTTATTTTCATAGAAATCCCGGTTTTTAACCTACAGTGTCGCTCATTTTCATAGAAATCCGAGTTTTTAACCTTAAATTCCACTTATTTTTATAGAAATCCCAGTTTTTAACCTGAAATATTGCTCATTTTCATAGAAATCCCACTTTTTAACCTTAAATATCACTGATATTCATAGAAATCCCTGTTTTTAACTATAAATATCGCTTATTCTCCTAGAAATCCCTGATTTTCCCTTGAAAATATCGCTTGTATTCATTGAAACCCCTGTTTTTATCCTTAAATAGCGCTCATTTTCATAGAAATCCCTGTTTTCCCTCTAAAATATCGCTCATTTTCATAGAAGTCCCTGTTTCTAACCTTAAATATCGCTCATTTTCCTAGAAATGTCTGTTGTTCACCGAAAATATCACTGATTTTCATAGAAATCCCTGTTTTTCCCCTTAAATAACGCTTATTGTCTGAGAAATCCCTGTTTTCACCTTAAATATCGCTTATTTTTATAGAAATCCCTAGTTTCCCCTTAAATATCGCTCATTTTCGTAGAAATCCCTGTTTTTAACCTAAAATATCACTTATTTTCCCAGAAATCCCTGTTTTTAACCTTAAATATCGCTCATTTTCATATAAATCCCTTTCTCAACTGAAATATCACTCGTTTTCTAGAAATCCGTGCTATTAACCTGAAATATCGGATATTTTCCTAGAAATCCCTATTTTTCCCCTAAAATATCGCTCATTTTCATAGAAATCCCTGTTTTTAACCTTAAATATCGCTTATTTTCCTAGAAATCCCGGATTATAACCTAAAATATCGCTCATTTTCATAGAAACCCCTGTTTTTAACCTGAAATATCGCTCATGTTCATAGAAATCCCTGGTTCTCACCTTAAATATCGCTCATTTTCATAGAAATCCCTGTTTTTAACCTTAAATATCGCTCATTTTCCTAGAAATCCCTGTTTTTAACCTTAAATATCGCTTATTTTCCTAGAAATCCCTGTTTTTAACCTTAATTATCGCTCATTTTCCTAGAAATGTCTGTTTTTCACCGAAAATATCACTGATTTTCATAGAAATCCCTGTTTTTAACCTTAAATATCGCTCATGTTCATCGAAATCCTTTTTTTTTTCCATTAAATATCTCTTGTTTTCCTAGAAATTTCTGTTTAAAATATGAAATATCGCTTATTTTCATAGAAATCCCTGTTTTTAACTATAAATATCGCTTATTCTCCTAGAAATCACTGTTTTTAACCTCAAATATCGCTTATTTTCGTAGAAATCCCTGCTTTTCACCTGAAATATCGCTCATTTTCATAGAAATCCCTGTTTTTAACCTGAAATATCGCTTATTTTCACAGAAATCCCGGTTTATAACCTAAAATATCGCTCATTGTCATACAAGTCCCTGTTTTTAACCTGAAATATCGCTCATGTTCATAGAAATCCCTGGTTCTCACCTTAAATTCCGCTTATTTTTATAGAAATCCCTGTTTTTAACCTGAAATATCGCTCATTTTCATAGAAATCCCTTATTTTCCCCTGAAAATATTGCTTATTTTCATAGAAATCCCTGTTCTTAACCTTAAATATCGCTTATATTCATAGAAATCCCTGTTTTTAACCTTAAATATCGCTTATTTTCATAGAAATCCCTGATTTTCCCTTGAAAATATCGCTTATATTCATTGAAACCCCTGTTTTTAACCTTAAATATCGCTCATTTTCATAGAAATCCCTGTTTTTAACCTTAAATATCGCTCATGTTCATCGAAATCCCTGTTTTTAACCTAAAATATCGCTCATTTTCCTAGAAATGTCTGTTGTTCACCGAAAATATCACTGATTTTCATAGAAATACCTGTTTTTATCCTACAATATCGCTTATTTTCATAGAAATCCCACATTTTAACTGAAATATCCCTTATTTTCATAGAAATCCCTGATTTTCCCTTGAAAATATCACTTATATTCATTGAAACCCCTGTTTTTATCCTCAAATAGCGCTCATTTTCATAGAAATCCCTGTTTTCCCTCTAAAATATCGCTCATTTTCATAGAAGTCCCTGTTTTTAACCTGAAATATCGCTCATTTTGACAGAAATCCCTGTTTTTAACCTTAAATATCGCTCATGTTCATAGAAATCCCTGGTTCTCACCTTAAATATCGCTCATTTTCATAGAAATCCCTGTTTTTAACCTTAAATATCGCTCATTTTCCCAGAAATCCCTGTTTTTAACCTTAAATATCGCTCATTTTCATACAAATCCCTCTTTTTCAACTGAAATATCACTTGTTTTCTAGAAATCCGTGTTTTTAACCTAAAGTATCGCTTCTTTTCATAGAAATCCCTGTTTTAAACCTTAAACATCGCTCATTTTCATAGAAATCCCTGTTTTTAACCTGAAATATCGCTTATTTTCCTAGAAATCCCTTTTTTTCCAATAAAATATCGCTCATTTTCATAGAAATCCCAGTTTTTAACCTGAAATATCGCTTATTTTCACAGAAATCCCGGTTTATAACCTAAAATATCGCTCATTTTCATAGAAGTCCCTGTTTTTAACCTAAAATATCGCTCATTTTCATAGAAATCCCTGTTAGTAACCTTAAATATCGCCTATTTTCATAGAAATCCGTGTTTTTAACCTGAAATATCGCTCATTTTCATGGAAATCCTAGTTTTTAACCTGAAATATCGCTCATTTTCATAGAAATCCCACTTTTTAACCTTAAATATCGCTCATTTTCATAGAAATCCGTTTTTCCCCTAAAATATCGCTCATTTTCATAGAAATCCCTGTTTTTAACCTGAAATATCACTGATATTCATAGAAATCCCTGTTTTTAACCTTAAATATCGCTTATTTTCGTAGAAATCCTTGCTTTTCACCTGAAATATCGCTCATTTTCATAGAAATCCCGGTTTTTAACCTTAAATATCGCTCATTTTCATAGAAATCCCTGTTTTTAACCTTAAATATCTCTCATTTTCATAGAAGTCCCTGTTTCTAACCTTAAATATCGCTCATTTTCCTAGAAATGTCTGTTGTTCACCGAAAATATCACTGATTTTCATAGAAATCCCTGTTTTTCCCCTTAAATAACGCTTATTGTCTGAGAAATCCCTGTTTTCAGCTTAAATATCGCTTATTTTTATAGAAATCCCTAGTTTCCCCTTAAATATCGCTTATTTTCATAGAAATCCCTGTTTTTAACCTAAAATATCCCTTATTTTCCCAGAAATCCCTGTTTTTAACCTTAAATATCGCTCATTTTCATATAAATCCCTTTTTCAACTGAAATATCACTCGTTTTCTAGAAATCCGTGCTATTAACCTGAAATATCGGTTATTTTCCTAGAAATCCCTATTTTTCCCCTAAAATATCGCTCATTTTCATAGAAATCCCTGTTTTTAACCTTAAATATCGCTTATTTTCCTAGAAATCCCGGTTTATAACCTAAAATATCGCTCATTTTCATAGAAACCCCTGTTTTTAACCTGAAATATCGCTCATTTTGATAGAAATCCCTGTTTTTAACCTTAAATATCGCTCATGTTCATAGAAATCCCTGGTTCTCACCTTAAATATCGCTCATTTTCATAGAAATCCCTGTTTTTAACCTTAAATATCACTCATTTTCCTAGAAATGTCTGTTTTTCACCGAAAATATCGCTTATTTTCATAGAAATCCCTGTTTTTAACCTTAAATATCGCTCATTTTCCCAGAAATCCCTGTTTTTAACCTTAAATATCGCTCATTTTCATACAAATCCCTCTTTTTCAACTGAAATATCACTTGTTTTCTAGAAATCCGTGTTTTTAACCTAAAGTATCGCTTCTTTTCATAGAAATCCCTGTTTTAAACCTTAAACATCGCTCATTTTCATAGAAATCCCTGTTTTTAACCTAAAATATCGCTTATTTTCATAGAAACCCCTGTTTTTAACCTAAAATATCGCTCATTTTCATATAAATCCCTCATTTTTTACTGAAATATCACTTATTTTCATAGAAATCCGAGTTTTTAACCTTAAATATCGCTTATTTTCATAGAAATCCCTGTTTTTAACCTTAAATATCGCTCATTTTCATAGAAATCCTTTTTTTTTTCTCCTGAAATATCTCTTATTTTCAAAGAAATCCCTATTTTTCACCTTAAATATCACTTTATTTCCTAGAAATCCCTGTTGTTCCCCTAAAATATCGCTCATTTTCAAAGAAATCCCTGTTTCTCCCTAAAATATCGCTCATATTCATAGAAAACCCTGTTTTTAACCTTAAATATCGCTTATTTTCGTAGAAATCCTTGCTTTTCACCTTAAAAATCACTTATTTTCCTAGAAATCCGTGTTTTTCACCTTAAATTCCGCTTATTTTTATAGAAATCCCTGTTTTTAACCTTAAATATTGCTCATTTTCATACAAATCCCTCTTTTTCAACTGAAATATCACTTGTTTTCTAGAAATCCGTGTTTTTAACCTTTAGTATCGCTTATTGTCATAGAAATCCCTGTTTTTAACCTAAAATATCGCTTATTTTCATAGAAATCCTTGTTTTTTCCATTAAATATCTCTTATTTTCCTAGAAATTTCAGTTTTAAATTTGAAATATCTCTTTTTTTCATTGAAATCCCTGTTTTTAACCTTAAATATCGCTCATTTTCCTTGAAATCCCTGATTTCAACCTTAAATATCGCTTATTTTCCTAGAAATCCTTGTTTTTCACCTGAAATATTGCTTATTTTCATAGAAATCCGTTTTTCACATTAAATATCGCTTATTTTCATAGAAATCCCTGGTTTTCACCTTAAATGTCGCTTATTTTCATAGAAATCCCTGTTTTCAACCTAAAATATCGCTTATTTTCCTAGAAATCACTGTTTTTAACCATAAATATCGCTTATTTTCATAGAAATCCCTCATTTTTAACTGAAATATCACTTGTTTTCATAGAAATCCGAGTTTTTAACCTAAAGTATCGCTTATTTTCATAGAAATCCCTGTTTTTAACCTTAAATATCGCTCATTTTCATAGAAATCCCTGTTTTTCTCCTGAAATATCTCTTATTTTCAAAGAAATCCCTGGTTTTCACCTTAAATATCACTTATTTTCCTAGAAATCCCTGTTTTTCCCCTAAAATATCGCTCATTCTCAAAGAAATCCCTGTTTCTCCCCTAAAATATCGCTCATGTTCATAGAAAACCCTGTTTTTTACCTTAAATATCGCTCATGTTCATAGAAATCCCTGTTTTTAACCTAAAGTAGCGCTTATTTTTATAGAAATCCCGGTTTTTAACCTTAAATATCGCTCATTTTCATAGAAATCCCTGTTTTTAACCTTAAATATCTCTCATTTTCATAGAAGTCCCTGTTTCTAACCTTAAATATCGCTCATTTTCCTAGAAATGTCTGTTGTTCACCGAAAATATCACTGATTTTCATAGAAATCCCTGTTTTTCCCCTTAAATAACGCTTATTGTCTGAGAAATCCCTGTTTTCAGCTTAAATATCGCTTATTTTTATAGAAATCCCTAGTTTCCCCTTAAATATCGCTTATTTTCATAGAAATCCCTGTTTTTAACCTAAAATATCCCTTATTTTCCCAGAAATCCCTGTTTTTAACCTTAAATATCGCTCATTTTCATATAAATCCCTTTTTCAACTGAAATATCACTCGTTTTCTAGAAATCCGTGCTATTAACCTGAAATATCGGTTATTTTCCTAGAAATCCCTATTTTTCCCCTAAAATATCGCTCATTTTCATAGAAATCCCTGTTTTTAACCTTAAATATCGCTTATTTTCCTAGAAATCCCGGTTTATAACCTAAAATATCGCTCATTTTCATAGAAACCCCTGTTTTTAACCTGAAATATCGCTCATTTTGATAGAAATCCCTGTTTTTAACCTTAAATATCGCTCATGTTCATAGAAATCCCTGGTTCTCACCTTAAATATCGCTCATTTTCATAGAAATCCCTGTTTTTAACCTTAAATATCACTCATTTTCCTAGAAATGTCTGTTTTTCACCGAAAATATCGCTTATTTTCATAGAAATCCCTGTTTTTAACCTTAAATATCGCTCATTTTCCCAGAAATCCCTGTTTTTAACCTTAAATATCGCTCATTTTCATACAAATCCCTCTTTTTCAACTGAAATATCACTTGTTTTCTAGAAATCCGTGTTTTTAACCTAAAGTATCGCTTCTTTTCATAGAAATCCCTGTTTTAAACCTTAAACATCGCTCATTTTCATAGAAATCCCTGTTTTTAACCTAAAATATCGCTTATTTTCATAGAAACCCCTGTTTTTAACCTAAAATATCGCTCATTTTCATATAAATCCCTCATTTTTTACTGAAATATCACTTATTTTCATAGAAATCCGAGTTTTTAACCTTAAATATCGCTTATTTTCATAGAAATCCCTGTTTTTAACCTTAAATATCGCTCATTTTCATAGAAATCCTTTTTTTTTTCTCCTGAAATATCTCTTATTTTCAAAGAAATCCCTATTTTTCACCTTAAATATCACTTTATTTCCTAGAAATCCCTGTTGTTCCCCTAAAATATCGCTCATTTTCAAAGAAATCCCTGTTTCTCCCTAAAATATCGCTCATATTCATAGAAAACCCTGTTTTTAACCTTAAATATCGCTTATTTTCGTAGAAATCCTTGCTTTTCACCTTAAAAATCACTTATTTTCCTAGAAATCCGTGTTTTTCACCTTAAATTCCGCTTATTTTTATAGAAATCCCTGTTTTTAACCTTAAATATTGCTCATTTTCATACAAATCCCTCTTTTTCAACTGAAATATCACTTGTTTTCTAGAAATCCGTGTTTTTAACCTTTAGTATCGCTTATTGTCATAGAAATCCCTGTTTTTAACCTGAAATATCGCTTATTTTCATAGAAATCCTTGTTTTTTCCATTAAATATCTCTTATTTTCCTAGAAATTTCAGTTTTAAATTTGAAATATCTCTTTTTTTCATTGAAATCCCTGTTTTTAACCTTAAATATCGCTCATTTTCCTTGAAATCCCTGATTTCAACCTTAAATATCGCTTATTTTCCTAGAAATCCTTGTTTTTCACCTGAAATATTGCTTATTTTCATAGAAATCCGTTTTTCACATTAAATATCGCTTATTTTCATAGAAATCCCTGGTTTTCACCTTAAATGTCGCTTATTTTCATAGAAATCCCTGTTTTCAACCTAAAATATCGCTTATTTTCCTAGAAATCACTGTTTTTAACCATAAATATCGCTTATTTTCATAGAAATCCCTCATTTTTAACTGAAATATCACTTGTTTTCATAGAAATCCGAGTTTTTAACCTAAAGTATCGCTTATTTTCATAGAAATCCCTGTTTTTAACCTTAAATATCGCTCATTTTCATAGAAATCCCTGTTTTTCTCCTGAAATATCTCTTATTTTCAAAGAAATCCCTGGTTTTCACCTTAAATATCACTTATTTTCCTAGAAATCCCTGTTTTTCCCCTAAAATATCGCTCATTCTCAAAGAAATCCCTGTTTCTCCCCTAAAATATCGCTCATGTTCATAGAAAACCCTGTTTTTTACCTTAAATATCGCTCATGTTCATAGAAATCCCTGTTTTTAACCTAAAGTAGCGCTTATTTTTATAGAAATCCCTGATTTCAACCTTAAATATCGCTTATATTCATAGAAATCCCTGTTCTTAACCTTAAATATCGCTCATTTTCACAGAAATCCCTGTTTTTAACCTTAAATATCGCTCATTTTCATAGAAATCCCTGTTTTTAACCTAAAATATTGCTTATTTTCCTAGAAATCCCTGCTTTTAACCTAAAATATCGCTCATTTTCATAGAAATCCCTGTTTTTAACCTAAAATATCGCTCATTTTCATAGAAGTCCCTGTTTCTAACCTTGAAAATCGCTCATTTTCGTAGAAATGTGTGTTGTTCACCGAAAATATCACTGATTTTCATAGAAATCCCTGTTTTTAACCTAAAATAACGCTTATTCTCTGAGAAATCCCTGTTTTCACCTTAAATATCGCTTATTTTTATAGAAATCCCTAGTTTCCCCTTAAATATCGCTTATTTTCATAGAAATCCCTGTTTTTAACCTGAAATATCGCTTATTTTCATAGAAATCCCGGTTTTTAACCTAAAATATCGCTCATTTTCATAGAAATCCCTGTTTTTAACCTAAAATATCGCTCATTTTCATAGAAATGTCTGTTTTTAACCTAAAATATCGCTCATTTTCATAGAAATCCCTGTTTTTAACCTAAAATATTGCTTATTTTCCTAGAAATCCCTGCTTTTAACCTAAAATATCGCTCATTTTCATAGAAATCCCTGTTTTTACCCTAAAATATCGCTCATTTTCATAGAAATCCCTGTTTTTAACCTAAAATATCACTGATTTTCATAGAAATCCCTGTTTTCAACCTCAAATATCTTTTATTTTCCTAGAAATCCTTGTTTTTCACCTGAAATATCGCTTATTTTCATAGAAATCCCTGTTTTTAACCTTAAATATCGCTCATTGTCATAGAAGTCCCTGTTTTTAATCTTAAATATCGCTTATTTTCCCAGAAATCCCTAGTTTTCCCCTAAAATATCGCTTATTTTCATAGAAATCCCTGTTTTTAACCTTAAATATCACTTATTTTCACAGAAATCCCTGTTTTTAACCTTAAATATCGCTCATTTTCATACAAATCCCTCTTTTTCAACTGAAATATCACTTGTTTTCTAGAAATCCGTGTTTTTAACCTAAAATATCGCTTATTTTCATAGAAATCCCTGTTTTTAACCTTAAACATCGCTCATTTTCATAGAAATCCCTGTTTTTAACCTGAAATATCGCTTATTTTCCTAGAAATCCCTTTTTTTCCAATAAAATATCGCTCATTTTCATAGAAATCCCTGTTTTTAACCTGAAATATCGCTTATTTTCACAGAAATCCCGGTTTATAACCTAAAATATCGCTCATTGTCATAGAAGTCCCTGTTTTTAACCTGAAATAACGCTTACTTTCATAGAAATCCCTGTTTTTAACCTAAAATATCGCTCATCTTCATAGAGATCCCTGTTTTTAACCTAAAATATCGCTCATTTTCATACAAATCCCTGTTTTTAACCTTGAATATTGCTTATTTTCATAGAAATCCTAGTTTTTAACCTTAAATATCGCTTATTTTCATGGAAATCCTAGTTTTTAACCTTAAATATCGGTCATTTTCATAGAAATCCCACTTTTTAACCTTAAATATCGCTCATTTTCATAGAAATCCGTTTTTCCCCTAATATATCGCTCATTTTCATAGAAATCCCTGTTTTTAACCTGAAATATCGCTCGTTTTCATAGAAGTCCCAGTTTCTAACCTTGAAAATCGCTCATTTTCGTAGAAATGTGTGTTGTTCACCGAAAATATCACTGATTTTCATAGAAATCCCTGTTTTTAACCTAAAATAACGCTTATTCTCTGAGAAATCCCTGTTTTCACCTTAAATATCGCTTATTTTAATAGAAATCCCTAGTTTCCCCTTAAATATCGCTTATTTTCATAGAAATCCCTGTTTTTAACCTGAAATATCGCTTATTTTCCTAGAAATCCCTGTTTTTAACCTAAAATATCGCTTATTTTCCTAGAAATCCATGTTTTTAACCTAAAATATCGCTCATTTTCATAGAAATCCCTGTTTTTACCCTAAAATATCGCTCATTTTCATAGAAATGTCTGTTTTTAACCTTAAATATCGCTCATTTTCATAGATATCCCTGTTTTCAACCTTAAATATCGTTTATTTTCATAGAAATCCTTGTTTTTCACCTGAAATATCGCTTATTTTCGTAGAAATCCCTGTTTTTAACCTTAAATATCGCTCATTTTCATAGAAATCCCTGTTTTTCACCTTAAATATCGCTTATTTTCCCAGAAATCCCTAGTTTTCCCCTAAAATATCGCTTATTTTCATAGAAATCCCTGTTTTTAACATTAAGTATCGCTTATTTTCACAGAAATCCGTTTTTAACCTTAAATATCGCTCATTTTCATAGAAATCCCTCTTTTTCAACTGAAATATCACTTGTTTTCTAGAAATCCGTGTTTTTAACCTAAAGTATCGCTTCTTTTCATAGAAATCCCTGTTTTTAACCTTAAACATCGCTTATTTTCCTAGAAATCCCTTTTTTCCCAATAAAATATCGCTCATTTTCATAGAAATCCCTGTTTTTAACCTGAAATATCGCTTATTTTCCCAGAAATCCCTGTTTTTAACCTTAAATATCGCTCATTTTCATATAAATCCCTCTTTTTCAACTGAAATATCACTTGTTTTCTAGAAATCCGTGTTTTTAACCTAAAATATCGCTTATTTTCATAGAAATCCCTGTTTTTAACCTTAAACATCGCTCATTTTCATAGAAATCCCTGTTTTTAACCTGAAATATCGCTTATTTTCATAGAAATCCCTTTTTTTCCAATAAAATATCGCTCATTTTCATAGAAATCCCTGTTTTTAACCTGAAATATCGCTTATTTTCACAGAAATCCCGGTTTATAACCTAAAATATCGCTCATTGTCATAGAAGTCCCTGTTTTTAACCTGAAATATCGCTTATTTTCATAGAAATCCTGGTTTTTAACCTTAAATATCACTGATTTTCATAGAAATCCCGCTTTTTAACCTTAAATATCGCTCATTTTCATAGAAACCCCTGATTTTCCACTGAAAATATTACTTATTTTCATAGAAATCCCTTTTTTTCCCCTAAAACATCGCTTATATTCATAGAAATCCCTGGTTTTAACCTTAAATATCGCTTATTTTCATAGAAATCCCTGTTTTTAACCTTAAATATCACTGATTTTCATAGAAATCCCGGTTTTTAACCTTAAATATCGCTCATTTTCATAGAAATCCCTAGTTTCCCCTTAAATATCGCTTATATTCATTGAAACCCCTGTTTTTAACCTTAAATATCGCTCATTTTCATAGAAATCCCTGTTTTTAAACTAAAATATCGCTCATTTTCGTAGAAATCCCTGTTTTTAACCTTAAATATCACTCATTTTCCTAGAAATGTCTGTTTTTCACCGAAAATATCGCTTATTCTCCTAGAAATCCCAGTTTTTAACCTAAAATATCGCTCATTTTCCTAGAAATCCATGTTTTTAACCTACAATATCGCTCATTTTCATAGAAATCCCTGTTTTTACCCTTAAATATCGCTCATTTTCATAGAAATGTCTGTTTTTAACCTAAAATATCACTGATTTTCATAGAAATCCCTGATTTCAACCTTAAATATCGTTTATTTTCCTAGAAATCCTTGTTTTTCACCTGAAATATCGCTTATTTTCATAGAAATCCCTGTTTTTAACCTTAAATATCGCTCATTTTCATAGAAATCCCTGTTTTTCACCTTAAATATCGCTTATTTTCCCAGAAATCCCTAGTTTTCCCCTAAAATATCGCTTATTTTCATAGAAATCCCTGTTTTTAACCTAAAATATCGCTTATTTTCCCAGAAATCCCTGTTTTTAACCTTAAATATCGCTCATTTTCATACAAATCCCTCTTTTTCAACTGAAATATCACTTGTTTTCTAGAAATCCGTGTTTTTAACCTAAAGTATCGCTTATTTTCATAGAAATCCCTGTTTTAAACCTTAAACATCGCTCATTTTCATAGAAATCGCTGTTTTTAACCTTAAATATCGCTTATTTTCACAGAAATCCCTGTTTATAACCTAAAATATCGCTCATTGTCATAGAAGTCCCTGTTTTTAACCTGAAATATCGCTTATTTTCATAGAAATCCCGGTTTTTAACCTTAAATATCACTGATTTTCATAGAAATCCCGCTTTTTAACCTTAAATATCGCTCATTTTCATAGAAACCCCTGATTTTCCCCTGAAAATATTACTTATTTTCATAGAAATCCCTTTTTTTCCCCTAAAACATCGCTTATATTCATAGAAATCCCTGTTTTTAACCTTAAATATCGCTTATTTTCATAGAAATCCCTGTTTTTAACCTTAAATATCACTGATTTTCATAGAAATCCCGGTTTTTAACCTTAAATATCGCTCATTTTCATAGAAATCCCTGATTTTCCCTTGAAAATATCGCTTATATTCATTGAAACCCCTGTTTTTAACCTTAAATATCGCTCATTTTCATAGAAATCCCTGTTTTTAAACTAAAATATCGCTCATTTTCATAGAAATCCCGGCTTTTAACCTTAAATATCGCTCATTTTCCTTGAAATGTCTGTTTTTAACCTTAAATATCACTGATTTTCATAGAAATCCCGGTTTTTAACTGAAATATCCCTTATTTTCATAGAAATCCCTGATTTTCCTTTGAAAATATCCCTTATATTCATTGAAACCCCTCTTTTTATCCTTAAATAGCGCTCATTTTCATACAAATCCCTGTTTTCCCTCTAAAATATCGCTCATTTTCACAGAAATCCCTGTTTTTAACCTTAAATATCGCTCATTTTCATAGAAGTCCCTGTTTCTAACCTTGAAAATCGCTCATTTTCGTAGAAATGTGTGTTGTTCACCGAAAATATCACTGATTTTCATAGAAATCCCTGTTTTTAACCTAAAATAATGCTTATTCTCTGAGAAATCCCTGTTTTCACCTTAAATATCGCTTATTTTTATAGAAATCCCTAGTTTCCCCTTAAATATCGCTTATTTTCATAGAAATCCCTGTTTTCAACCTGAAATATCGCTTATTTTCCTAGAAATCCCGGTTTATAACCTAAAATAGCGCTCATTTTCATAGAAATCCCTGTTTTCCCTCTAAAATATCGCTCATTTTCATAGAAATGTCTGTTTTTAACCTTAAATATCGCTCATTTTCATAGAAATGTCTGTTTTTAACCTTAAATATCGCTCATTTTCATAGAAATGTCTGTTTTTAACCTAAAATATCGCTCATTTTCATAGAAATCCCTGTTTTCAACCTTAAATATCGTTTATTTTCCTAGAAATCCTTGTTTTTCACCTGAAATATCGCTTATTTTCATAGAAATCCCTGTTTTTAACCTGAAATATCGCTCATTTTCATAGAAATCCCTGTTTTTCACCTTAAATATCGCTTATTTTCCCAGAAATCCCTAGTTTTCCCCTAAAATATCACTTATTTTCACAGAAATCCCTGTTTTTAACCTTAAATATCGCTCATTTTCATACAAATCCCTCTTTTTCAACTGAAATATCACTTGTTTTCTAGAAATCCGTGTTTTTAACCTAAAATAACGCTTATTTTCATAGAAATCCCTGTTTTTAACCTTAAATATCGCTCATTTTCATAGAAATCCCTGTTTTTAACCTTAAATATCGCTTATTTTCCTAGAAATCCCTTTTTTTCCAATAAAATATCGCTCATTTTCATTGAAATCCCTGTTTTTAACCTGAAATATCGCTTATTTTCACAGAAATCCCGGTTTATAACCTAAAATATCGCTCATTGTCATAGAAGTCCCTGTTTTTAACCTGAAATAACGCTTATTTTCATAGAAATCCCTTTTTTTAACCTTAAATATCGCTTATTTTCCTAGAAATCCCTGATTTTCCCCTAAAATATCGCTTATATTCATAGAAATCCTGGTTCTTAACCTTAAATATCGCTTATTTTCACAGAAATCCCTGTTTTTAACCTTAAATGTCGCTCATTTTCATAGAAATCCCTCTTTTTCCACTGAAATATGACTTGTTTTCATAGAAATCCCTGTTTTCAACCTTAAATATCGCTCATTTTGATAGAAATCCCTGTTTTTAACCTGAAATATCGCTCATGTTCATGGAAATCCCTGGTTCTCACCTTAAATATCGCTTATTTTTATAGAAATCCCTGTTTTTAACCTTAAATACCGCTTATTTTTATAGAAATCCCTGATTTTCCCCTAAAATATCACTCATTTTCATAGAAATCCCTGTTTTTAACCTGAAATATCGCTTATTTTCACAGAAATCCCGGTTTATAACCTAAAATATCGCTCATTGTCATAGAAGTCCCTGTTTTTAACATTAAATATCGCTCATTTTCATAGAAATCCGTGGTTTTCACCTTAAATTCCCCTTATTTTTATAGAAATCCCTGTTTTTAACCTGAAATATCGCTCATTTTCATAGAAATCCCTGTTCTTAACCTTAAATATCGCTTATTTTCCCAGAAATCCCTGTTTTTAACCTTAAATATCGCTCATTTTCATATAAATCCCTGTTTTTAAACTAAAATATCACTTGTTTTCTAGAAATCCGTGTTTTTAACCTTTAGTATCGCTTATTGTCATAGAAATCCCTGTTTTTAACCTAAAATATCGCTTATTTTCATAGAAATCCTTGTTTTTTCCATTAAATATCTCTTATTTTCCTAGAAATTTCTGTTTTAAATTGAAATATCTCTTTTTTTCCTTGAAATCCCTGATTTCAACCTTAAATATCGCTTATTTTCCTAGAAATCCTTGTTTTTCACCTGAAATATTGCTTATTTTCATAGAAATCCGTTTTTCACCTTAAGTATCGCTTATTTTCATAGAAATCCCTGGTTTTCAAGTGAAATATCGCTCATTTTCATAGAAATCCCTGGTTTTCACTTTAAATATCGCTTATTTTCATAGAAATCCCTGCTTTTAACCTTAAATATCGCTCATTTTCATATAAATCCCTCATTTTTAACTGAAATATCACTTGTTTTCATAGAAATCCGAGTTTTTAACCTGAAATATCGGTCATTTTCATAGAAATCCCTGTTTTTAACCTGAAATATCGCTCATTTTCATAGAAATCCCTGTTTTTCTCCTGAAATATCACTTATTTTCAAAGAAATCCCTGGTTTTCACCTTAAATATCACTTATTTTCCTAGAAATCCCTGTTTTTCCCCTAAAATATCGATCATTTTCAAAGAAATCCCTGTTTCTCCCCTAAAATATCGCTCATATTCATAGAAAACCCTGTTGTTAACCTTAAATATCGCTCATGTTCATAGAAATCCCTGTTTTTAACCTAAAGTATCGCTTATTTTTATAGAAATCCCTGATTTCAACCTTAAATATCGCTTATATTCATAGAAATCCCTGTTCTTCCCCTGAAATATCGCTTATTTTCACAGAAATCCCTGTTTTTAACCTTAAATGTCGCTCATTTTCATAGAAATCCCTTTTTATCCCCTAAAATATCGCTCATTTTCATAGAAATCCCTGTTTTTAACCTGAAATATCGCTTATTTTCCTAGAAATCCCGGTTTATTACCTAAAATATCGCTCATTGTCATAGAAGTCCCTGTTTTTAACCTGAAATATCGCTTATTTTCATAGAAATCCCTGTTTTTAACCTTAAATATCGCTCATTTTCATAGAAATCCGTGGTTTTCACCTTAAATATCGCTCATTTTCATAGAAATCCCTGATTTTCCCCTGAAAATATCGCTCATTTTCATAGAAATCCCTGATTTTAACCTTAAATATCGCTTATATTCATAGAAATCCCTGTTTTTAACCTGAAATATCGCTTATTTTCCCAGAAATCCCTGTTTTTACTCTTAAATATCGCTCATGTTCATAGAAATCCCTAGTTCTCACCTTAAATATCGCTCATTTTCATAGAAATCCCTGTTTTTAACCTAAAATATCGCTCATTTTCCTAGAAATGTCTGTTGTTCACCGAAAATATCACTGATTTTCATAGAAATACCTGTTTTTAACCTACAATATCGCTCATTTTCATAGAAATCCCTGTTTTTAACCTTAAATATCACTGATTTTCATAGAAATCCCGGTTTTTAACTGAAATATCCCTTATTTTCATAGAAATCCCTGATTTTCCTTTGAAAATATCGCTTATATTCATTGAAACCCCTCTTTTTATCCTTAAATATCGCTCATTTTCACAGAAATCCCTGTTTTTAACCTTAAATATCGCTCATTTTCATAGAAGTCCCTGTTTCTAACCTTGAAAATCGCTCATTTTCGTAGAAATGTGTGTTGTTCACCGAAAATATCACTGATTTTCATAGAAATCCCTGTTTTTAACCTAAAATAACGCTTATTCTCTGAGAAATCCCTGTTTTCACCTTAAATATCGCTTATTTTTATAGAAATCCCTAGTTTCCCCTTAAATATCGCTTATTTTCATAGAAATCCCTGTTTTTAACCTGAAATATCGCTTATTTTCCTAGAAATCCCGGTTTATAACCTAAAATAGCGCTCATTTTCATAGAAATCCCTGTTTTCCCTCTAAAATATCGCTCATTTTCATAGAAATGTCTGTTTTTAACCTTAAATATCGCTCATTTTCATAGAAATGTCTGTTTTTAACCTTAAATATCGCTCATTTTCATAGAAATGTCTGTTTTTAATCCTAAATATCACTGATTTTCATAGAAATCCCTGTTTTCAACCTTAAATATCGTTTATTTTCCTAGAAATCCTTGTTTTTCACCTGAAATATCGCTTATTTTCATAGAAATCCCTGTTTTTAACCTGAAATATCGCTCATTTTCATAGAAATCCCTGTTTTTCACCTTAAATATCGCTTATTTTCCCAGAAATCCCTAGTTTTCCCCTAAAATATCGCTTATTTTCATAGAAATCCCTGTTTTTAACCTTAAGTATCACTTATTTTCACAGAAATCCCTGTTTTTAACCTTAAATATCGCTCATTTTCATACAAATCCCTCTTTTTCAACTGAAATATCACTTGTTTTCTAGAAATCCGTGTTTTTAACCTAAAATAACGCTTATTTTCATAGAAATCCCTGTTTTTAACCTTAAATATCGCTCATTTTCATAGAAATCCCTGTTTTTAACCTTAAGTATCGCTTATTTTCATAGAAATCCCTTTTTTTCCCAATAAAATATCGCTCATTTTCATAGAAATCCCTGTTTTTAACCTGAAATATCGCTTATTTTCACAGAAATCCCGGTTTATAACCTAAAATATTGCTCATTGTCATAGAAGTCCCTGTTTTTAACCTGAAATAACGCTTATTTTCATAGAAATCCCTGTTTTTAACCTAAAATATCGCTCATTTTCATAGAGATCCCTGTTTTTAACCTTAAATATCGCTTATTTTCATGGAAATCCTAGTTTTTATCATGAAATATCGCTCATTTTCATAGAAATCCCACTTTTTAACCTTAAATATCGCTCATTTTCATAGAAATCCGTTTTTCCCCTAAAATATCGCTCATTTTCATAGAAATCCCTGTTTTTAACCTGAAATATCGCTCATTTTCATGGAAATCCCTGTTTTTAACCTTAAATATCGCTCATTTTCATAGAAATCCCGGCTTTTAACCTTAAATATCGCTCATTTTCCTTGAAATGTCTGTTTTTCACCTAAAATATCACTGATTTTCATAGAAATCCCTGTTTTTAACCTTAAATATCGCTCATGTTCATCGAAATCCTTTTTTTTTTCCATTAAATATCTCTGATTTTCCTAGAAATTTCTGTTTTAAAAATGAAATATCGCTTATATTCATAGAAATCCCTGTTTTTAACTATAAATAGCGCTTATTCACCTAGAAATCACTGTTTTTAACCTTAAATATTGCTCATGTTCATAGAAATCCCTGTTTTTAACCTAAAATATCGCTTATTTTCATAGAAATCCCTGATTTTCCCCTAAAATATCGCTTATATTCATAGAAATCCTGGTTCTTAACCTTAAATATCGCTTATTTTCACAGAAATCCCTGTTTTTAACCTTAAATGTCGCTCATTTTCATAGAAATCCCTCTTTTTCCACTGAAATATGACTTGTTTTCATAGAAATCCCTGTTTTTCCCCTAAAATATCGCTCATTTTGATAGAAATCCCTGTTTTTAACCTTAAATATCGCTCATGTTCATGGAAATCCCTGGTTCTCACCTTAAATATCGCTTATTTTTATAGAAATCCCTGTTATTAACCTTAAATACCGCTTATTTTTATAGAAATATCTGATTTTCCCTTAAAATATCGCTCATTTTCATAGAAATCCCTTTTTTTCCCCTAAAATATCACTCATTTTCATAGAAATCCCTGTTTTTAACCTGAAATATCGCTTATTTTCCTAGAAATCCCGGTTTATAACCTAAAATATCGCTCATTGTCATAGAAGTCCCTGTTTTTAACCTTAAATATCGCTCATTTTCATAGAAATCCCGGTTTTTAACCTTAAATATCGCTCATTTTCATAGAAATCCGTCGTTTTCACCTTAAATTCCGCTTATTTTTATAGAAATCCCTGTTTTTAACCTGAAATATCGCTCATTTTCATAGAAATCCCTGTTGTTCTCCTGAAATATCTCTTATTTTCAAAGAAATCCCTGGTTTTCACCTTAAATATCGCTTATTTTTATAGAATTCCCTGTTTTTAACCTTAAATACCGCTTATTTTTATAGAAATCCCTGATTTTCCCCTAAAATATCGCTCATTTTCATAGAAGTCCCTTTTTTTCCCCTAAAATATCACTCATTTTCATAGAAATCCCTGTTTTTAACCTGAAATATCGCTTATTTTCATAGAAATCCCGGTTTATAACCTAAAATATCGCACATTTTCATAGAAATCCGTGGTTTTCACCTTAAATTCCCCTTATTTTTATAGAAATCCCTGTTTTTAACCTTAAATACCGCTTATTTTTATAGAAATCCCTGATTTTCCCCTAAAATATCGCTCATTTTCATAGAAATCCCTGATTTTCCCCTGAAAATATTGCTTATTTTCATGGAAATCCCTGATTTTAACCTTAAATGTCGCTTATTTTCATAGAAATCCTTGTTTTTAACCTTAAATATCGCTTATTTTCCCAGAAATCCTTGCTTTTCACCTTAAATATCGCTCATTTTCATAGAAATCCCTGTTCTTAACCTTAAATATCGCTTATTTTCCCAGAAATCCCTGTTTTTAACCTTAAATATCGCTCATTTTTATTTAAATCCCTCTTTTTCAACTGAAATATCACTTGTTTTCTAGAAATCCGTGTTTTTAACCTTTAGTATCGCTTATTGTCATAGAAATCCCTGTTTTTAACCTAAAATATCGCTTATTTTCATAGAAATCCTTGTTTTTTCCATTAAATATCTCTTATTTTCCTAGAAATTTCTGTTTTAAATTTGAAATATCTCTTTTTTTCCTTGAAATCCCTGATTTCAACCTTAAATATTGCTTATTTTCCTAGAAATCCTTGTTTTTCACCTGAAATATTGCTTATTTTCATAGAAATCCGTTTTTCACCTTAAGTATCGCTTATTTTCATAGAAATCCCTGGTTTTCACCTTAAATATCGCTTATTTTCATAGAAATCCCTGTTTTTCACCTTAAATATCGCTTATTTTCCTAGAAATCCCTGCTTTTAACCTTAAATATCGCTCATGTTCATAGAAATCCCTGTTTTTAACCTTAAATGTCGCTCATTTTCATAGAAATCCCTCTTTTTCCACTGAAATATGACTTGTTTTCATAGAAATCCCTGTTTTTAACCTGAAATATAGCTCATTTTGATAGAAATCCCTGTTTTTAACCTTAAATATCGCTCATGTTCATAGAAATCCCTGGTTCTTACCTTAAATATCGCTTATTTTTATAGAAATCCCTGTTTTTAACACTTAAATACCGCTTATTTTTATAGAAATCCCTGATTTTCCCCTAAAATATCGCTCATTTTCATAGAAATCTCTGTTTTTAACCTTAAATATCGCTCATTTTCATAGAAATCCTTGTTTTTCACCTGAAATATCGCTCATTTTCATAGAAACCCCTGTTTTAACCTTAAATATCGCTCATTTTCATAGAAATCCGTTTTTCCCCTGAAATATCGCTTATTTTCATAGAAATCCCTGATTTTCCCCTAAAATATCGCTTATTTTCATAGAAATCCCTGTTTTTAACCTCAAATATCGCTCATTTTCAAAGAAATCCCTGTTTTTAACCTTAAATATCCCTCATTTTCATAGAAATCCCCGCTTTTAACCTTAAATGTCGCTCATTTTCCTAGAAATGTCTGTTTTTCACCGAAAATATCACTTATTTTCATAGAAATCCCTGTTTTTAACCTACAATATCGTTTATTTTGATAGAAATCCCTGTTTTTAACCTTAAATATCGCTCATTTTCCTAGAAATCCCTGTTTTTCACTATAAATATCGCTTATTTTCATAGAAATCCCTGTTTTTCCGCTGAAATATCACTTATTTTCATTGAAGTCCCTGTTTTTAACCTTAAATATCGCTTATTTTCGTAGAAATCCCTGATTTTAACCTTAATTTTCGCTAATTTTCATAGAAATCCCTGTTTTTAACCTAAAATATCGCTTATTTTTATAGAAATCCCTAGTTTTCCCCTAAAATATCGCTTATTTTCATAGAAATCCCTGTTTTTAACCTCAAATATCGCTTGTTTTCCCAGAAATCCCTGTTTTTGACCTTAAATATCGCTCATTTTTATAGAAATCCCTCTTTTTCAACTGAAATATCACTTTTTTTCTAGAAATCCGTGTTTTTAACCTAAAATATCGCTTATTTTCATAGAAATCCCTGTTTTTAACCTAAAATATCGCTCATTTTCATAGAAATCCCTGTTTTTAACCTAAAATATCGCTTGTTTTCCTAGAAATCCCTATTTTTCCCCTAAAATATCCCTCATTTTCATAGAAATCCCTGTTTTTAACCTGAAATATCGCTTATTTTCCTAGAAATCCCTATTTTTCCGCTAAAATATCGCTCATTTTCATAGAAATCCCTGTTTTTAACCTTAAATATCGCTTATTTTCACAGAAATCCCGGTTTATAACCTAAAATATCGCTCATATTATCGCTCATCCCAGTTGGAGCAGTAGGTCTCTGACTGTTTCTTTCAGAATCACAGGGGTGTTAGTGTGCTCCCCAGCCGAGATTACCAGGTCAGAGAGAGGAGTGTCCTGAGGATAACTGGTCTGACTTTTAAAGACAGAGGTAAAGAAGGCATTCAGAACCTCTGCCTTTTCCTTATCCTCAGTGGTCACATTCCCAGCCTCATCCAGCAAAGAGTGGATATTCTCCTTTGTCCTCCTCTTACTGTTAATGTATTTATAAAAGAGTTTCTTATTCCTTTTCACCCCAGCGGCTAGGTTAAATTCAAGCTGGGCTTTTGCCTTTCTGATTTCACCTCTACACATCCTAACGACTTCCTTGTATTCGTTCTGAGTGGCCTGTCCCTCTTTCCACAGGCGGTAGATTCTCTTTTTCTCCCGGAGCCTCAAGAATAGCTCCCTATTCATCCACGCCGGTCTTCTTCCCCGCCGGCTCATTTTGCAGCTCAGGGGGACTGCCTGCTCCTGCGCCCTTAAGACTTCCTTCTTGAAGAGCAACCAGCTCTCTTGGACCCCTTTACTCACTAAGACTGAATGCCAGGGGACTCCCCCTATTAGTCCCTTGAACAATTCAAAGTCCGCCCTCCTGAAGTCCAAGGTAGCAATTTTACTATTCCCCCTCCAGGCTCCACCATGAATCATGAAGTCTATCATTTCATGGTCACTCTGTCCAAGACAGCCTCCAACCTCCACATCTCCCACCAAACCTTCTGTCATGGTTCTATGTTTCTTGTTTGTTTGTTTGTTTGTTTTTACTTTGGGTTTCAGTATTCCACATCAAAACATCATGTAGTGTACAGGGTATTAAAGTGTTAATGCCCAATCCCAGGTTCCCATCCCTGTACATTACCGAAGTCACGGGGTCTGGCCCTTCCGGGTGGGGGGGGCGCTCTCTTGCTGCCTGGCAGTGGGTGCTGGAGGTGCTTTCCTAGCCGTTCCAAGCTTTTCAGGTTTGACTCGGTTCCAGGAACTCTCCCTCTCTCTCATCTTGTCTGATTTATTAATCTCAATTTCAATTAAATTGTATATATTGTGTTATCTTGTATTCCAATATTATAGTAAAATAAGTTTTCCTCCATAGATTGTTGCCGCTGCTCTTTTCCTCCCTTCCTTCCTCCCCATTTTTGTGGGACTGGGGTGGGGGGGGGAGGGCAGAGGCCTGTCGCCCCTGTCACGGACATAGATTGATCTGGTCAACTCCGTGACACCTTCCCTGTTTGTGAACAGCAGGTCTAGTGGGGCAGTTCCTCTCGTGGGCTCTCTGACCAGCTGTATCAGGAAGTTGTCCTCTACGCATTCCAGAAACCTCCTGGACTGCTTCCTGTGTGCTGTGCTGTACTCCCAGCATATGTCAGGGAAGTTAAAGTCCCCCATGAGGACAAGGGCAGGCGACTGTGCAGCTTGTGCCAGCTGCTTATAGAATACCTCGTCTGTCTCTTCATCCTGATTTGGAGGTCTATAACAGACGCCCACCAGTGTGCCTGTCTTATCAGCCCTTCCTCTGATCTTTACCCATAGGGATTCAATGTTATCGTCCCCAGTCATAATCTCAGTAGCGTAAAAGCATTCCCTAACGTAGAGAGCCACACCGCCACCCCGCCTTCCTTGCCTATCTTTCCTGAAGAGTTTGTAGCCATCCATTGCAGCGCTCCAATCGTGGGAGCGATCCCACCACATTTCCGTTATGGCAACTAGGTCACAGTTTGCCTGCTGCACAATGGCTTCCAACTCTTCTTGTTTGTTGCCCATGCTGCGTGCATTGGTGTAGACGCACCTCAGTTGAGCCCCTCGCCTCTCACCTAATCCTAGCACCACTTCCTCAGGCTGCTCTCTAGCAGGCCTGGCTTTATCCCCTTCCTACCTAGCTTAAAGCTCTCTCTACAAGTCCCGCCAGCTCCTGGGCAAGTATCTGTCTCCCTTTTGGAGACAGGCAATTCCCATCAGCAGACCCCAGGCCAGGTGCCGAGTAGACCGCTCCATGATCAAAGAATCCAAAATTTTTGCGCTTGCACCAGCCTCTCAGCCACGTATTTATAAGATGGCTTTTCCTGGTCATCTCAGCACTCGTCCTTGCCACCAAGGGAATACTGGCAAACACTACTTGTATACAGGGAGCCATAGAGATCCATTCAGACCCACAGAAACCTGTAGGGAGCCGTAGGGAGCCATGGAGATACATAGCGACCCATAGCAACCCATAGAAACACATAGGCACCCATAGGAATCCTTAGGGACCCATAGGAACCCATTGCACCCAATAGGGACCCATAGAGAAAGATGCATGGGGACCTATAGGGACGCGTAGGGCCCCATAGGGCCTCATAGAGCCCCATAGGGAAACATAGGGACACATAGGGATGCTTAGGGACCCATAGAGACCCATAGGGATGCATGGGGCCCTATAGGGACACATAGGGACCCATAGAGATACATTCGAACCCATAGAAATGCATATGGAGCCATAGGGACCCATAGAGACACATAGGGGCACTTAAGGACCCATAGAGATACATAAGGAACCATAGGGACCCCTGGAGACCTATAGGGGCACATAGGGACCTATAGACATACAGAGGGAACCATAGGGACCCATGGAGAACCATAGGGACCCATAGAAACCCACAGGGACACATGGAGAACCATAGGGACCCAAAGGGACAGATAGAGATACATGGAGAACCATAGGGACCCATAGGGACACCTAGAATACCATAGGGACCCATAGGGACCCATAGACAACCATAGAGATGCATTCAGAACCATAGAAACTCATAGGGACCCATAGCGAACAATGGAGAACCACAGGGACCCCTAGAGACACATAGAGATACATAGTTAACCATAGGGACCCACAGAGACTCATAGGGAACCATAGGGACCCACAGAGGTACATAGGGAGCCATAGGGACACATAGGCAACCATAGCGATCCATAGAGACCCCTAGGGGACCCATAGGTACTCATAGAGACCCATAGAAAACCATAGGGCTCTAAAGGGAACCCATTGGGAACCATAGAGACATATGGCGAGCCATAGGGACCGACAGGGACCCACAGAGACCCATTGGGACACATAGGCACACATAGAGACCCATAGAAAACCGTAGGGACACGTAGGGAAAAGATATGTAGTGACCCACAGCAACCCATAGGCACCGATAGAGACACATAGAGATCCATAGGGACCCATAGAGACCTCTAGGGGAACATAGGGACCCATAGAGATACATAGGGACACATAGGGACCCATAGAGATACATTCATACTCATAGAAAATCATAGGGAAACGTAGAGACCCATAGAAACCCAAAGGGACCCATAGGGATCTGTAGAAAGTCATAGGGAGCCACAGGCACCCAGAGCGACCCATAAAGATCCATAGGGACACATCGGGATCCAGAGAAACCCACAGGAAGCCATAGGGACTCCTAGAAAGCCATAGGGACACATAGAAAGCCATAGGGACACACAGGGAGCCATAGGGACTCATAAAAACCCCTAAGGCGCCATGGGGATGCATAGGGAGCCATAGAGATCCATTCAGACCCACAGAAACCCGTAGGGAGCCATAGGGACCCATGGAGATACATAGCGACCCATAGCAACCCATAGAGACCCATAGAAACACATAGGCACCCATGGGGACCCAGAGGAATCCTTAGGGACCCATAGGCACCCACTGCACCCAATAGGGACCCATAGAGATACATAGGGAGCCATAGGGACACATAGGCACTTATAGCGACCCATAGGGACCCATAGGGACCCATAGAAAACAACAGGACTCTAAAGGGAACCCATAGGGAACCATAGAGAGATATGGCGAGCCATGGGGACCGATAGGGACCCATAGGGAGCCATAGAGACCGATATGGACCCATAGAAATCCATAGTGACCATAGGGAAACATAGGGACTCATAGGGACTCATAGAGTCCCATAGAGACCTATGGCGACCCAGTGGGACCCATAGGGACCTGTAGAGAACCACAGAGAACCATAGAGAACCTTAGGACTGCATGGGGACCCATAGGGATCCACAGGGAGCCACAGAAACACATAGAGAACCATAGGGAACAATAGGGACCCATAGGGAAACTTAGAGATCCATAGAAACCCATAGGAAGCCATAGGGACCCTTAGAAACCCCTAAGGAGCCGTGGGATGAATAGGGCCACATAGGGCCCCACAGGGACACATAAGGACCCATAGGGACCCATAGGGATCCACAGGGACCCACAGGGACACATACAGACCCATAGGGAACAATAGGGACCCATAGGGAAACATAGAGATCCACAGAAACCCATAGGAAGCCATAGGGACCCTTAGAAACCCCTAAGGAGCCGTGGGGATGAATAGGGCCACATAGGGCCCCACAGGGACACATAAGGACCCATAGGGACCCATAGGGATCTATAGGGATCTATAGGGATCTATAGGGAAACATAGAGACCCAGAGAGATGCATAAGGACCCATAGAAATCCAGAGGGAGCCATAAGACACCCATGGAGACCCCTAGTGACCCTTAGGGACACATACGGAGCCATAGAGATCCATAGGGACACATAGGGACCCGTAGAGATACATTCAGACACATAGCGACACATAGAGACCCATAGCGACCCATACTGAACCAATAAAAAACCATAGGGCTGTATAGGGACCCACAGGGAACCATAGAGACCTAGGGAGAGCCATAGGAACACATAGGGATCCATAGGGAAGCATAGGAAACAGAAGGAAGCATAGAGAACCATAGGGACCCATAGGTAGTCATTGAGTCTCATAGGGACCCATAGAGACCCATGGGGAGCCATAGGGCTGCATAGGGCACCATAGAGATACATTCAGTCCCATAGAAACTCATAGGGACACATAGAGACCCATGGGGAGCCATAGGGAGCCATAGGGAGCCATAGAATCCTAGAATCCCAAGGTTGGAAACGACTTCTAAGATCATCCAGGCCAACCGTCTCCTCATCACCACTGCCACCACTAGTACTAGTACTAGTATTAGTACTAGTATTAGTACTAGTTACTAGTACTAGTACATAGCATGCAGCACGTCGTCCAGACGCCTCTGGAACGCCGCCAGGGACGGCGACTCCACCACCTCCCTGGGCAGCCATTGCAGAGCCTGAGCGCTCTCGGAGAGAAGAAGTTCTTCCTTATGGCCAACCTCAACCTGCTCTGATACAACTTGCGGCCATTGCCCCGTGTGCTGCTCGTCGCCTGGGAGAAGAGGCCAAATCCCTCTTCAGCACAGCCTCCCTTCAGCAGGTTGTACAGTGCGGTGGGCTCTGCCCTGAGCCTCCTCTGCTCCACACCCAACCATCCCAGCTCCCTCAGCCGCTCCTCACAAGACTTGTGCTCCACACCCCTCACCAGTTTCGCTGCCCTTCTCTGCACACGCTCCAGGACCTCAACGTCTTTCCTGTAGTGAGGAGCCCCAAACTGAACCCAGCACTCGAGGTGCGGCCTCACCAGCGCTGAGTACAGGGGATGCTCAGCTCCCTGCTCCTGCTGGCCACCCTGTTTCTAATGCAGGCCAGGATGCCGCTGGCCCTCTTGGCCACCTGGGCACGCTGTGGGCTCACGTTCAGCCGAGCATCAACCAACACCCCCAGCTCCTTCTCTTCTTCACACTCATCCAGACACTCACCCCCAAGCCTGTACCGCTGCATGGGGTTCTTGTGCCCAAAGTGCACAACTCCACACTTGGCCTTGTTGAACCTCATCCCATTCACCTCAGCCCAGCGCTCCAGCCTGTCTCAATCCCTCTGCAGGGCCGCCCTGCCCTCAGGCAGATCCACACCACCTCCCAGCTTGGTGTCATCTGCAAACTTGCTGAGGGTGCACTCAATGCCCTCATCTAAGTCATCAAGAAAGATAGGGATGCAAAGGGACCCATAGAGACCCATCGACATCTATAGGGACCCACAGGGACCCAGAGAAAACCATAGGGAGTCATAGGGACCCATGGAGATACATAGCAACCCATCGCGACACATAGCGACACATAAGGAACCATAGGGACCCATATGGAGCCATAGAGACCCATAGGGACCCATGGAGAACTACAGGGCTGCATAGGGATCCATAGAGATACATTCAGACCCAGAGAAAATCATAGCGACCCATTGGGACCCATAGGGACCCATAAAGAGCCAAAGAGAACCAAAAAGACCCATAGAGAGCCATAGGGAGCCATAGGGAACAATAGGGACCCAAAGGGACACATAAAGACCCATAGGGACACATAAAGACCCATAGGGACACATAGAGATACATTCAGACCCATAGAAACTCATAGGGACCCATAGCTAACCATAAAGAGCCATAGGGACCCATATTGAACCAATAGAAAAACAGGGCTGTATAGAGACCCCTAGGGAACCATAGAGACCTATGGAGAGCCATAGAGACCCATAGGGACCCATAGTAACCCATAGGGACCCATTTGGACCTATGGTGGGCCATAGGGACACATAGGGACACTTAGAGTCCCATAGAGACCTATGGCGTGCCTTTAGGACCCATAGGTACCCACAGAGATACATTCGAACCCATAGAAACTCATAGGGACCCATAGAGATACATTCGGACCCATAGGGAGTCATAGGGACCCATAGGGAGTCATAGGGACCCATGGAGAACTACAGGGCTACATAGGTACCCATAGGGATACATTCAGACCCATTGAAACTCATGGGGACACACAGAGAAACATGGAGACCCATAGGGACCCATAGGGACTCAATGGCACCTATAGCAACTTGTAGAGACCCATAGAGATACATAGGGAGCCATAGGGACACATGGGGACCCGTAGGGACACATAGAGATCTATAGGGACCTATAGAGAGCCATAGGGACCCATAGGGACCCATGGAGATATATAGTGACCCATAGAGACCCATAGGGAGCCATATGGACCCATAGAGAACCATAGGGAGCCATACGGACCCATAGAGAACCATAGGGAGCCATAAAGTTACATAGGGACCCATAAGGATACATATGGAACCAAAGGAACCCATAGAGATACATAGGCAGCCATAGGGACTTACAGGAACCCATAATGACACACAGTGAACAATAGGGACCCATAGGGACACATATGGACCCATAGAGAACCACAGGGCTGCATAGAGCCCCATAGAGATACATTCAGTCCCATATAAACTCATAGGGACCCATATCAACCCATAGAGAGCCATAGGGACCCATGGAGACCTATAGGGGTGCATAGGGACCCATGGAGACCTATAGGGAACTCATAGAAAACGATAGGGATTTGTAAGGACCCTTTGGGAACCATAGAGACCTATGGCGAGCCATAGGGACTGATAGAAAGCCATAGAGATACATAGGGACCCAAAGAGACCCATAGAGATACATAGGGAGCCACAGGCACCCAGAGCGACCCATAAAGATCCACAGGGACACATCGGGATCCAGAGAAACCCATAGAAAGCCATAGGGACTCCTAGAAAGCTATAGGGACACATAGGAACCCCTAAGGCGCCATGGGGATGCATAGGGACCCGTAGGGAGCCATAGGTACCCATGGAGATATATAGCGACCCATAGCAACCCATAGAGACCCATAGGGACGCTTAGGGGCCTATAGGGACACATAGGGACCCATAGAGATACATAGTTAACGCATAGAAATGCATATGGAGCCATAGTGACCCACAGAGACCTATAGGGGCACTTAAGGACTGTTTAATCAATGGGTATCAAGATGTTACAATATAATCACGAGAGTTAGGCAAAGTGGACAATGATAACAAAAGAGAACAAAATGGGAGGCTTACCCTTCAGCTGGGCTCACCACCAAACACCAAGAGAGGCGATCTGCAGCAGAGATCCTTCCCCTCTGGCAGTCAGCTCTTCAATAGGTCTAGGAGGGGTGCAGCCTGGCTCCACCCCTTCCGGCAGCACAGCTGAATTGCCTTCACCTGTGCTCCTCTGGCTGACTCATGGCTCGCCTCAGGTGATCAATCAGAGGTTCAGGCCGTGACTCAGCAGTTCCCATACACTGCACCCCTTCACGGCGTGAATCAGTGATCAGGTTAACTAAAGGCTAAGCTTTCCCTAATACAGAGATCCGGTATATCGCGACGCTTATACAATTTTATCGCGACGTGTGTTGGTGCAATTCAAGACGAGTGATGACCAGTGGATGTCCATACTCTTCTATGGGCCAGTGCTCGATGACGTGACTGGAGGCACGAGGTCCTGAGGTGCAGGTCCGTTCTATGTTCCATCAGTCCCATGCAGACCATCACCGGGTGTTGTACGCGATCTGACAGCAACACTGGAACGCTTGATGGTGTTTTGTTCCCTCCGGTGGTCCTGAAGGCTCACAGACTCACGGGGAGTAATACAGATGTTTCACAGGTACCAGGAGGGGAAGGTCTGCTCTCCAGGGCGAGATACAGGCCGTATTTCTGTCCTGGGTCAACACTTCCGCCTGTACGGGGGCACGTCCTGGCCGCCTGTACCACACCTTCTGGCCGGATATCTGCGGCTGCATAACGATATCAGGCACCAAAGGAGGTGTCCTGATCTGCCACAGGGACACGATGGGGGTCCCTTTAGCAATAAAGATCGGAGTGTTGACCACAATATCAGTAGGCCACGTACCTGTTACTGGAGGGACTGCTGAGCCTCCCACCTCCAATAGTCTCCCCCAAGGTGCAAGTAGGCCACACCACTTGGGTCCTACCTGCACCTTCCAGGGCCGTTTTATTTTATGGGCACCCGGCTCCAAATGCTCAGGGGCAGGGAGCAGAAGATTATTTTCGTTACCAATCTGGGGTCTTACCTGATGATCAGTGCCCGTAATTTGGATCCTAAGCCTATGGGGTGGCCCATGTCGTCTGCAACATTCTCAGGGCACTGGGTCTGCCGTCTCGAGGTCTTTCATTCAGGTCCCGCAGGGTTTCATACAGTCTTTTTGTCCACCCCTGCAAGGACTGGGAGTCTGTCTTCAGGGCAGCCTTAAGAATACCATTATAACGTTCGATCGCCATTCGATGTTATTGTCTTCTGCCCAGCGCTGTATCGTTGCACCAGTAAAATGAGTCCCTTGGTCGCTCTCGATGACTTGAGGTGTCCCGGAGGCAGACATCAGTTTAGTGAGTGCCTTGATGGTATATGCCTGGTTTGCTTTCGGTATTGGATAGGCCTGCAGCAGCCCACTTGCAGTGTCGACACAGGTCAGGGCGTATCTTGCCCCTTCGGAGCGAGGAAGGGGCCCGATGTAATCGACCTGCCATCGCTGGAGAGGACTGTGTCCCCTAGCAAGATGGGCTGTTGTTTTGGGCAACGATCTCGGTCTCATCTTGGAGCAAGCGTCGCAATCCTGGCATGCCTGGACGATATCAGATAGTTGTATGGGCAGTCCCCATGCTTTAGCAGCTGCCCACATTGTCTTTTGTCCAGCATGCCGTAGCTTCTGATGTAACCAGCGGGCGATGTTCTCAGATGGTGAATTCTCAATCCATCGAACTCGGGCCAGTGTGTCGGCTTCATCGTTTCCCGGTGACTGTAGGGGCTGATGACCAGAAACATGGTAGACACGTACAGTCCTGTGTCTGACCGTATTCCATATATCTAACCACATGTCTTTGCCCCAGATCGGTCGGGCATGGATAGTCCATTCCTGGGTGGCCCACTGTGCAATGCAAAGAGTGAGCCCCCGGCACACAGCCCAACTATCTGTGCAGATGTTCAGGATACCATCACCGGGTTCCTTGGTTATAACCATCCACACGGCTCGCAGTTCTGCCCATTGGCTGCTCTGACCATCCCCCTCATCGAACCACATCGTCTCGCTGGAAGGATGGTACGCTACTGCTCTCCACTTGCTCGGGTTGCCCTTGCTGGACCCATCTGTGTAGCAGGCATCTTCAGGGATCGGATATTTTCCCTCCTGAACGGGACTCTGCTCTGGTGGAGCGACCAGTATTTCTTTTGGTGCATCACTGTGATACGTCACTGGGCCTAGGATCTTCTGGAGTTCTTCTTTCAAGGGTGATGAAGACAGACTGCTCCTTTGGCTGAGATAGGCGACCCATCGTGCCACTGTTTGTGCTTGGGCCACCCCTGTCTTAGGAAGGTGGGTCAGATCTTTCACCCACCCCTGAATTGGCAGAGTGGTCTTGACTATAACTGCAGCTGTTTGAGTTATTGGCTCTACTGCCTGTAATGCCGAATAGGCAGCCAATAACTGTTTTTCAATCATACTGTATCTTTCTTCTGCTCCGTGCCAAACCTGAGACCAGAAACCAATGGGGGTCCGAACAGAGCTCTGGCGTTGCCACAGGCCCCAACCGAAGCCGTCTTGGGTAACATGAACATCCAACTCGGCTGGGAGGGTAGGATCGAATATACCCAATGCCTGAGCTTGTTTAACTGCCAATTTCGCTTGTTGGAAAGCATCCTGTTCGGTTTTCCCCCAGTCCCATAGCTGCCCCTTTTTTGTGAGTCTGTATAGTGGCCGTAGCAGCTGCGCCAGGTGAGGTATAAAGGAACGCCAATAACCCAATATACCTAGAAACTCTTGCAGCTGCTTTGATGTTGTAGGGACTGGGAAGGCCTGAACCTTATCTATGACAGCACTGGGTAGCACTTTGGTCTTTCCTGACCAAACCACCCCCAGGAATTTTACGGACAGGCCTGGACCTTGCACCTTTTGGGGATTTATAGCCCATCCCCTCTGTTGTAAATAGGCAGTTAATGAATCTGCTGCCTGTCCTACTGCCTCCAGTGAGTCGGATGTCAACAGGAGATCATCAATATAATGATATAGGTTAACACCATCAGGTTTTGTCCAATCAGCCAGGTCACGCGCCACTAGATTGTGACAATACGTTGGTGAATGCACGTACCCCTGTGGCAGGACCTGAAAGGTCCACTGCCTGCCTCCCCACGTAAACGCAAACTGATCTTGCGATTCCTCAGCAATTGGAATACTGAAGAACGCATTTGCTAGATCTAGGACACAATGATGATAGGTTTTTATCTCCCTACTCAATGTGTCCATTAGGGAGGCAATATTGGGTACAGCCGCATGAATAGGCGGCGTGACCTTATTTAATTCTCTGTAATCTACTGTCATCCTCCATGTGCCATCCGACTTTCGCACTGGCCATATGGGGGAGTTATATGGGCTGTGTGCAGGTCTTATAATACCCACTTTTTCTAATTCCTGCACCGTTCTCGATATTTCATCCTGCCCACCCGGGAGTCTATACTGTCTGACGTTAGTAATCCAGCGCGGTTTCGGCAGGCAAACAGGCTCATGTTTCGCATGGCCTCTTAATATTGCCTGCACCGCCCGGATACTGATACATCTTTGTCGAAGTCTGAACTCTCCCACAGTTGTTTGGAGAGCCAGACCCCATAGAATATCTATGCCCAGGATGTATTCTTGGACTGGGGCGATAGACACCTTGTACTCCCGGGGTGGGAGACGCCCAACCCCCAATTTTAACCATGTTTGGGTGACAGGAATAGTCTGTCCCCCAAAACCACCAATCATCACTCTGTCACCAGCAAATTTGCCCGGATCTCCATAGATAATTGATGTTTCTGCTCCTGTGTCTACCAATGCCATTACTCTCTGCATATTTTTTCGGGACCAATAAATTGTTAATTCTACATAGGGCCTCCGGTCCCGTCTGGAGGCCCTACGGGGACTAACATCCCTTGTCACTCCATGAATTGGGCTAGGGCCAATTCTTTTGCTTCTGATGGCTCAGGCATTGTGGCCCGAGACACCTGAGGTGGCTTCTTTTTTCTGTTTGGAATAATAAAATCTTCTAGGTTCCATGTTGTTGTTGGAACCCTCTCTATAGCTCTTACCCTTGATTTCTTAGGGTAGCTCTGGAATTGTTGATTGTCCTTTAGTTGTCTCCAGAGCTGGAGAAGGACATGGTTGGGCTGGCGGTCGATCTTAGCAAATTGGACCCCAGCCCGAATTAAATCATTAAACATTTGTTTTCGGGATACCCTGATGGGTCCCGATGGAGGAGCTCGAGTAGCCGGCATTTTGGTTTTATTTACCGGCAGGACCTCTGCTTCCTCCAAAAACTGAATATTGCGCCTAGTCCGCAGGCGTTCTGTTTCTCCCAGGTCGGCAACTAACTGGGCAGCCTGCTGGACTACGGCTTCTGATGCTACAAGGGGATTCAATATGGAGACTAAGGTGCCATACAGATGGGAGGGAGCTTGTTGTAAAATTAAATCTCTCATCCCTGCTGAAAATTTAACCATATCAGGGCCATCAAATGTATCTTCATAGATGGCCTCTCTTACACCCAGTTCGCGGATATAGTTTTGAAGGTCCTCCATGGAGGACCACATGCCTGTATGTAAAGGTATGTCTGATTTATTTGGCCATACCATACGGCAGGCTGCCATTAACCATTCTAGTATGGAATGGTTTTCATCACGATATTGATTACCTACATATAACCTCTGTCTGAGAGCAGGATGGATGGTCATGGTGGCCAACTTGGCTATTTCTGGGCCATTCACCAAGACACTTTCTGCCCCAGAATCCCATAGTCTCAATAACCAAGCCGGCACACTTTCTCTAGGCTTCTGCCGAAATCGTTGTACTAAGTCCATTAATTCTGTTGCCGTGTATGGCCGTGCCGTTACATGTAAATGAGTCTGGGCAGGGGGCCATTGATCAGGCGGCACCCCTGCTGGTCTGTCCTGTACTTTTTTTGTTTTCTGGGTTACAACAGGACGGATTTCCAGGGGATCAGTCAGAATAGGACATTCAAGGTCTGATTTGGATTTCTTGTTCTCCTGATCAACGAAGTCTGTTGATTCAGGAGTCTGGTCATCATTTATTGAAATACTACGAATTTGGCCTATGGGAAGATGTAGAATTGGCTTCTTCCCTGTTAAAACGCCAAGTTCGTGCTCTAGCTTTTCAACGCGGTCTTTCAAAAGCTGATTTTCCGTTTCTAAAGTATTATTTCTTAAGTCCGCATGATTTAAGGCAGTTAATAATGGCCATGCCACCATGGAGGCAGCCAGTTGTCTTTCTTTAGTAATGAGGACATCCTTGCCAAGTCCTTGAAAATAGTCCGCCATGCGATATGGGGAGATATTGCCCATAACGCGTAAGGGACCCCATTTTTCAATGATAGTAGCTAACTCATAATAGGGCGATCCCTCAAATCCTGGGATCAGCCCTGGAATCATTTTCTCTAGAGGAGTATTGTTCTCCCCCTTGACCCATTTATAGAAATTCCATAAAAAAGACATGATGTTAATTTCAGTATATTTGGCCTGCCTGGCTCGCCAAGTGTATAATCAAGATGCTATAATTGCAATATAGTTGTTTAATCAACAGATATCAAGATGTTGTAATCACAATATAATCGAGAGAATCAAGCAAGGTAGACAATGATCACAGAGAGAATAAGCGGAAGAGCTTACCCTTCGGCTGAGCTCACCAGAAGACACCAAGAGAGGGGATCTCCAGAAGAGATCCTTCCCCTCTGGTAGCCAGCTCTTCAATAGGTCTAGGAGGGGTGCAGCCTGGCTCCACCCCTTCCGGCAGCACAGGTGAATTGCCTTCACCTGTGCTCCTCTGGCTGACTCATGGCTCGCCTCAGGTGATTAATCAGAGGTTCAGGCCGTGACTCAGCAGTTCCCATACACCAGGAAACAAGAGTTTCATTCGGGCGCCGTGTAAACTCCTTTCTTGAACCTTGGATTTCAGTCATCTTTAGAGGCCGGCGAGTAGTAATAGAGACTTCCTATTCATCACTTTCTTCTGCATGTCTCTTAGTTTTCCCTTTTGCCTTTCGCGATGGTGGTGGTTCTGAGGAGGGCCCCTCGCCTGGATCTTCCTCCTCCTCCTCCTCTTCTTCTCTTTTTCGTTCAAGACGCGAAGACACTCGTTTCCATTTCTTGCCCTCCACAGGAGCAACCGGTATTGTTACTGGTGTCTCCTGTGATTGATTAGATTTGACTTGGGGATTTTCCCCTTTGGCTTGAACCTCAGCTCGGAAACTCTCTCTCTCCAGAATGGTATTATATAGGGCACGGTAAGCACAAGCCAAACCCCAAATAAGTTGTACCTCCTTAGATTTATGTAAGCCGCATAGTCCCTGACTCAAATACTGGCTTAGTTTCTCAGGATCCCACAGGTGTTCAAGAGTAAAATCCCATGACATTGCGGGTCCCCATGCTTCTAAGACCTTTCCTAAACCTCTCCATATCCCCTGCCAGTCATCATTCTCTAGTTTTTGAGGAGACTCCTTATTACGAATGCTTAGGAATACATTCAGGAGAATTGATGACACGAACAACAACATGAGTATTAATTCAAGATTCGAAAAACGTTTTACAAACCGAAAAGAAAATCCGGAGACTGGTCTGAACATTGTGTTGTTTGTAAAATTAGCTATTCCATTTGGGATGTAGCTGTTTGTGAAATTAGCCATTCCTTCTGGGATGTAAATGTCAAAATTCAAATCATACCACATTGCAAGTAGGTAAAACATAGGTGGCTCCATCAGTGCCATTATGTACCTATATACGGACGCAATTCCAACACACGTAAGTGCAAGACGGATTATTGGCCAGTAGGTTGTGAGTAACACCATTGCTTTAAATCCTTTACACAGCGCCCCCACGATAACGAGTGGGTTCATCAGACGTGCCTGCTAAAAAGGGGTTAATGTATTGAAGCTAACAAGAGCAGGAAAAAAAAAAGGCACTACCCAGACTAAGTAGTGCTCAAAGTTTACAAATATCCCAGAACACTGGCAGTACGCCTAATCTTTCAAGGTCAGGTTTTCCAGCACAGAAACTTGAACTACTGATAATGCTCCCTAACGAAGCTCTCTAAGAGCAGAGAGAAAAAAAGATCCGTTCTAACAGCTAAAAAGCAGCTCGGGCCCCACGTTGGGCGCCAAAAATCTGTCACGGAGTTGACCAGATCAATCTATGTCCGTGACGGGGCGACAGGCCTCTGCCCTCCCCCCCCACCCCAGTCCCACAAAAATGGGGAGGAAGGAAGGGAGGAAAAGAGCAGCGGCACCAATCTATGGAGGAAAACTTATTTTACTATAATATTGGAATACAAGATAGCACAATATATACAATTTAATTGAAATTGAGATTAATGAATCAGACAAGATGAGAGAGAGAGAGAGAGAGTTCCCGGAACCGAGTCAAACCTGAAAAGGCTTGGAACGGCTAGGAAAGCACCCTCCAGCACCCACTGCCAGGCAGCAAGAGAGCGCCCCCCCCACCCGGAAGGGCCAGATCCCGTGACTTCTGTAACATACAGGGATAGGTGCTTGGAATTGGGGCAGTGATACTTTAATGCCCCGTATACCACATGATGTTTTGATGTGGAATACTGAAACCCAGAAACAAAAAACAAAACAAAAACAAAAACATAGAACCATGACACCAATGCTACATTTCCTTTCTCTGTGTCACAGGTCAGCTGGCGCTAGAAGTGGACGGCATCCAGTGTGAATGGAGGTCAGTGCAGGAGCGGCTGCTGCTGGGAGGAAGGAAGTGCAGGCTGATGGACGCTGACGCATCTCCCGGCGTGGTACCAGAGGAGGCAGCAGTGATGCTGGGGGGCAGTTGCAGAAGAACACGAGGAGCTCCTCAGCAGGAAGCCACAGACCCTGCAGAAAGCTGCAGCGGACTCAGAGCACACGTGGATGCCCAGGAGGAAATGCAGGCTCAGCGTTGGAGCAGCGCCTGGCCACTGAGTTCTGCGGCCCGAGAACCAAGCTGTTCTGCCTTTGCCCAGATGGCTTTCCAAGGTGGACTCGTCTGTCCTCACAAAAACCAGAGGGCTGACTCATCCAAATGCTGGCTGATTGCTTGGGAGCCCAAATCCTTCCGGCCCCCAATCTGGGGGCAGCCTGGGGGCAACATCTCCTGGGTCTGATCATGCCGTGCCTGAGCGAGAGGATGACCCAGGCTGGTTACACAAGAGTCATCTGAATTTCTCTGTTCTGTTACTTCAGATAACGCCATTGGGCGGCCCTCATGTTTTCTTACAATTTGGAACCAGGCCTGGTGACTTTGGGCCAGAGCCCAAAAGGCTGCATCCAGCCCAGGGGCTCACAGCCACAGCCCCACTTAGAGAGGCTGGCACACGGCCTGGGCCTAAAGATGCTGCCAGAGGAGCCAGCAGTGGCCCTGGGGCCGGAACACACAGCCAGAGAGACTGGCAGCGGCCAAAGGACCTGAAGCCACAGCCTGAGCGGCCAGCACCGACCCTGGGTTGAAGCCCAGCCAGAGGGGCTGCCCTGGCCCTGGGCCTAAACCTGGAGCCACAGCACGAGAAGCCGGCACCAGCTTCGGGCCTGAAGCCACAGCCTGAGAGCCGGCCCTGAAGTCTGAAGCTCCAGCCAGAGAGCCAGCACCAGCCCTGGGCCATAATGCCGCGGTTACAGCCACAGGGGCAGCGCCAGAGCCGGGGCTGACAGCCACACCTACAGCCGGGTGGGCTGGCACCGGCCGTGGAGCCTAAAGCCAGTCCTGAAAGGCCGGCACCAGGCCTAGGCCTGACGCACAGCCCGAGAGGCCGGCACCAGGCCGAGGGCCCAAAGCCAGAGGCAGAGGCCGGCACCGGGCCGAGGGCCCAAAGCCACAGGCAGAGGCCGGCACCGGGCCGAGGGCCCAAAGCCACAGGCAGAGGCCGGCACCGGGCCGAGGGCCCAAAGCCACAGGCAGAGGCCGGCACCGGGCCGAGGGCCCAAAGCCAGAGGCAGAGGCCGGCACCGGGCCGAGGGCCCAAAGCCACAGGCAGAGGCCGGCACCGGGCCGAGGGCCCAAAGCCACAGGCAGAGGCCGGCACCGGGCCGAGGGCCCAAAGCCACAGGCAGAGGCCGGCACCGGGCCGAGGGCCCAAAGCCACAGGCAGAGGCCGGCACCGGGCCTGGGCACAGCTGTGCCTTCCTGTTGCTTTCTGCTGATTCCTGTAGGGCTCCACTGACCGCTCTGAGGCCATGCTGCTCCTTACTGGTTGTCACTTGGCCATGCTGCACGTTTCTGCTCCGTACTGCTGTGCACTCCTCCCAGCTCCTACTTGTTCCTCTGGGACCCCGCTGACCACTACGAGGCCATCCTGCCTTTTTACTGGGCTGCACAAGGGTATCTTCACTTCTCTGTGGCTTTACTTCAATTCTCCCCCATTCAATGAACCCCATTCACCCCATGGGTGAGTCTCACGTTTCCTACAATTTGGATCTGGGAGGTGACCATTCCTTTGCCTATGATGAAAGCACAGCGGCGATGCAGGCACTTGCTGAGGTCACAGTGGTTGCCAGGCTGGGAGCGTTTGTGGCCCAGCTGGAGCAGAGCTGGTGCTCTGGTGAGCGTGCTGCACACGGAGACTGAGCTCTGTGCTTTTCTGGAGAGAGAGAGATCCTTCTTTTGAGCCCACTGGGAGCAGCGCTGCGGCGTGGGATATTTCAGGAGAAAAACAGGGATTTCTATGAAAATAAACGATATTTCAGGGGAAAACAGGGATTTCTATGAAAATAAGCGATATTTAAGGGGAAAAACAGGGATTTGTGTGAAAGTAAGTGATATTTTTGGGAAAAACAGGGTTTTCTATGAATATCAGCGGTATTAAAGGGGAAAAACAGGTATTTTGATGCAAAATAAGCGATATTTTAGTGGAAAAACAGGGATTTCTATGAAAATAAGTGATATTTTTGGTTAAAAAAGGGATTTCTATGAAAATAAGCGATATTTAAGGTTAAAAACAGGGATTTCTATGAAAATAAGTGATATTTTAGGGGAAAAACAGGGATTTCTCTGAAAATAAGCGATTTTTGAGGTTAAAAACAGGGATTTCTATGAAAATAAGCGATATTTTAGGTTAGAAACAGGGATTTCTATGAAAATGAGTGATATTTTAGGTTAAAAACAGGGATTTCTATGAAAATATGCGATATTTAAGGTTAAAAACAGGGATTTCTATGAACATAAGCGATATTTTACTGCAGTCGCCCGTTCCCGGCGAGCGGGCCACAAGAGAGCGGGCTACATGAGGCTGCAAGCGGAAGCCGGCAAGAAGCGCGATATCTCGGGCAGCGAGTGCGAACGCTCCCAAGCGCTTCAGCGTGAATGCTGCTTCGCAGCCGAGACAGCCGGGTCGTGCCGTTCCGATGCCGAGAAGGGGCGAATTCGGCCTGTCGCAGTGCGTCCGAAGGGTGCTATTTTCGTTGCAGAGCAGGAAGGGTTCCCCTGGCCTTTTCTGAATTGTTCTCTCATAGGGAGCCACAGGCACCCATAGCGACCCATAAAGATCCATAGAGACACATCGGGATCCATAGAAACCCACAGGAAGTCATAGGGACTCAGAGAAAGCCAAAGGGACACATAGGAACCCCTAAGGCGCCATGGGGATGCATAGGGGGCCATAGAGATCCATTCAGACCCACAGAAATCCTTAGGGAGCCAGAGGGACCCATGGAGATACATAGCGACCCATAGCAACCCATAGAGACCCATAGAAACACATAGGCACCCATAGGAATCCTTAGGGACCCATAGGCAGCCATTGCACACAATAGGGACCCATAGAGATAGATGCATGGGGACCTATAGGGACGCATAGGGACCCATAGAGATACATTCAGACCCATAGAAATGCATATGGAGCCATAGGGACCCATAGAGACACATAGGGGCACATAGGGACCTATAGGCATACATAGGGAACCATAGGGACCCATGGAGAACCAAAGAGACCCAAAGGGACAGATAGAGATGCATGGAGAACCATAGGGACCCATGGAGAGCCATAGAGAAACATAGAGATGCATTCAGAACCATAGAAACTCATAGGGACCCATAGCGACCAATGGAGAACCACAGGGACCCCTAGAGACACATAGAGATACATAGTTAACCATAGGGACCCACAGAGACTCATAGGGAACCATAGGGACCCACAGAAGTACATAGGGAGCCATAGGGACACATAGGCATCCATAGCGACCCATAGAGACCCCTAGGAACCCATAGGTACTCATAGAGACCCATAGAAAACCATAGGGCTCTAAAGGGAACCCATTGGGAACCATAGAGACATATGGCGAGCCATAGGGACTGACAGGGACCCATAGAGACCAATAGGGACACATAGGCACCCAGAGAGACCCATAGGGACCCATAGGGACACATAAGGGCCCATAGGGACACATAAGTACCTTAGAAACCATAGGGACCATAGGGATGCTTAGGGACCCATAGAGACCCATAGAGATCTATGGGGAACGATAGGGACCCATAGGGAAATGTAAAGATACATAGTGACCCACAGCGACCCATAGGCACCGATAGAGACCCATAGAGATCCATAGAGACCCATAGAGATCCATATGGGAACACAGGGACCCATAGATATACACAGGGAACCATAAGGACCCATAGGGAACCATAGAGATACATTCGGACCCATAGAAACTCATAGGGATCCATAGGGACCCATAGTGAGCCATAGAGACCCATAGGGACCCATGGAGAACTACAGGGCTACATAGGAACCCATAGGGATACATAGAGACCCATAGAAACTCATAGGGACGGGTAGAGAAACATGGAGACCCACAGAGACCCATAGAGACCTATGGCGAGATATAGGGACCAATAGGGACCCATAGGGACCCATAGGGACCCATGGAGACCCATGGAGACCCATAAGGATACATAAGGAACCATAGGATATTGGGAGCTATAGAGACGCATAGGGACCCTTAGGGACACATATGGACCCATAGAGATCCATAGGACTGCATAGGGACCCGTAGAGATGCATTCAGACCCATGGAAACTCATAGGGACCCATAGCGTCCCACAGAGACCCATAGCGACCCATAGAAAACCATACGGCTGTATAGAGACCCACAGGGAACCATAGAGACCTATGGAGAGCCATAGGGACACATATGGAGACGTAGAAGGCAATAGAGGACCATAGAGGCCCACAGGGACCCACAGGGACCCATAAAGAACCATAGTGATAAAAAGGGACACATAGTGGAATATAGTGACCCATAGAGACACATAGAGACCCATAGAGACCTATGGCAAGCCATAGGGACCCATACAGATACATTCAGGCCCATAGAAACCCATAGGGACCTGTAGAGAACCAGAGAGGACCATAGGGCTGCATAGGGATCCATAGGGAGCCACAGGGACACCTAGAGAAAAAAAAGGAACCCATAGCGACCCATAGCGACCCATAGAGAACCGTAGAGATCCATAGGGCTGCATAGCAACCCATAGGGATCCACAGGGACACATAGAGACCCATAGGGACCCATGGAGATGCAGAGAGACCCATAGAGATACATAAGGAACCACAGGGAGATATTGGGAGCTATAGAGACGCATAGGGACCATTAGGGACACATATGGACCCATAGAGATCCATAGTTCTGCATAGGCACCCATAGAGATACATTCAGACCCATAGCGACTCATAGAGACCCATAGCGAAAAAATAGAGCCCCATAGAGACACATAGAGAGCCATAGGGAGCCATAGGGAGCCATCCCTAAGGACCCATAGGGAAACACAGAGATAAATTCAGACCCATTGAATATCATATCGAAACATAGAAACCAATAGAAACCAAAAGGGACCCACAGGGACACATAGAAAGCCATAGGGACTCATAAAAACCCCTAAGGCACCATGGGGATGCATAGGGAGCCATAGAGATCCATTCAGACCCACAGAGACCCGTAGGGAGCCAGAGGGACCCATGGAGATACATAGCGACCCATGGCGACCCATGGCGACCCATGGCGACCCATGGCGACCCATGGCGACCCATGGCGACCCATAGGCACCCATAGGCACCCATAGGCACCCATAGAGATACATAGAGACCCAAAGAGACCCAAAGAGACCCAAAGAGACCCAAAGAGACCCAAAGAGACCCAAAGAGACCCAAAGAGACCCAAAGAGACCCAAAGAGACAGATAGAGATGCATAGAAAACCATAGGGACCCATAGGGACCCATAGGGACCCCTAGGGACCCATGGAGAACTAGAGGGCTGTATAGGTACCCAGAGGGATACATTCAGACCCATTGAAAATCATAGGGACCCATGGGGATGCATTCAGACCCATAGAAACTCATAGGGATCCATAGGGACCCATAGGGAGATATAGAGAGACATAGGGACAGATAGAGATACATACAGAACCATAGGGATCCATAGGGAACCATAGGGACACATGGAGAGCCAAAAGGCTGCATAGGGACCCATAGAGATACATTCGGGCCCATAGAAAACTGTAGGAAGCCATAGGGACCCAAGGAGATACATAGAGACATATAGCGACCCATAGAGTGCCATAGAGAGCCAGAGAAACACATAGAAATCCATAGGGAGCCATAGGGAGCCATAGAAACTCATAAGGATCCATAGGGACCCATGGAGAAACACAGGGCTGCCTAGGGACCCATAAAGACACACTCAGACCCATAGAAACTCATAGGGAAGCATAGCGACCCATAGGGACCCATAGAGATGCAAAGGGAACCCTAGGCAGATATGGAGACCCATAAGGAAACGTAAGGAATCATAGTGACCCATAGAGAGCCATAGGGATACATAGGGACCCATAGGGACCCATAGGGGTACAAAGGCAGCCATAGAGATACATAGGGAAACATAGGGACCCGTGGGGACTCATAGAGTGTCATACGGACCCATAGGGACCCATCGGGAGCCATGGAGACACATAGGGACACATAGTGACACATAGGGACCCATACAAATTCGAAGGGACCCATAGCGACCCATGGAGAGATACATAGAGACACGTAGGGACTCTTTGGGACCCATAGAGACACGTAGGGAACCATAGGGAACCACAGGCAATATAGCGACCCATACAGACCCATAGGGACCTATAGGGGAACATAGAAACCCATAGATATACATAGGGAGCCATAGCGACCCATAGGGACCCATAAAAGACCATAGGGCTGTATAGGGACCCACAGAGAACCGTAGAGACCAATGGAGAGCCATAGGGACACACATGGAGACATAGAGGCCCACAGAGGCCCACAGAGGCCCACAGAGGCCCACAGAGGCCCACAGAGGCCCACAGAGGCCCACAGAGGCCCACAGAGGCCCACAGAGGCCCACAGAGGCCCACAGAGGCCCACAGAGGACCAGAGGGATGTATGGAGACCTGTAGGGAACCATAGTGAAATATAAAGATATATAGCGACCCACAGCGACCCATAGGCACCAATAGAGACACCTAGAGATCCATAGGGACCCGTAGAGACCCATAGAGACTCATAGAGTCTCATAGAGTCTCATAGGGAACCGTAGAGACCCATAGAAAAACATAGGGCTGTATAGGGACCCATAGGGACCCATAGAGATACATAGGGACCCATAGCGACCCATAGGGAGCCATAGAAAAACATAGGGCTCTAAAGGGAACCCATTGGGAATCATAGAGACATATGGCGAGCCATGGGGAACCACAGGGAGCCATAGAATCCTAGAATCCCAAGGTTGGAAACGACCTCTAAGATCATCCAGGCCAACCGTCTCCTCATCACCACTGCCACCACTAGTACTAAACCATAGCATGCAGCACGTCGTCCAGACGCCTCTGGAACGCCGCCAGGGACGGCGACTCCACCACCTCCCTGGGCAGCCATTGCAGAGCCTGAGCGCTCTCGGAGAGAAGAAGTTCTTCCTTATGGCCAACCTCAACCTGCTCTGATACAACTTGCGGCCATTGCCCCGTGTGCTGCTCGTCGCCTGGGAGAAGAGGCCAAATCCCTCTTCAGCACAGCCTCCCTTCAGCAGGTTGTACAGTGCGGTGGGCTCTGCCCTGAGCCTCCTCTGCTCCACACCCAACCATCCCAGCTCCCTCAGCCGCTCCTCACAAGACTTGTGCTCCACACCCCTCACCAGTTTCGCTGCCCTTCTCTGCACACGCTCCAGGACCTCAACGTCTTTCCTGTAGTGAGGAGCCCCAAACTGAACCCAGCACTCGAGGTGCGGCCTCACCAGCGCTGAGTACAGGGGATGCTCAGCTCCCTGCTCCTGCTGGCCACCCTGTTTCTAATGCAGGCCAGGATGCCGCTGGCCCTCTTGGCCACCTGGGCACGCTGTGGGCTCACGTTCAGCCGAGCATCAACCAACACCCCCAGCTCCTTCTCTTCTTCACACTCATCCAGACACTCACCCCCAAGCCTGTACCGCTGCATGGGGTTCTTGTGCCCAAAGTGCACAACTCCACACTTGGCCTTGTTGAACCTCATCCCATTCACCTCAGCCCAGCGCTCCAGCCTGTCTCAATCCCTCTGCAGGGCCGCCCTGCCCTCAGGCAGATCCACACCACCTCCCAGCTTGGTGTCATCTGCAAACTTGCTGAGGGTACACTCAATCCCTTCATCTAAGTCGTCAATGAAGATATTAAACAGGATGGGCCCCAGCACCGACCCCACTTGTAACAGGTCTCCAGCTGGACTTCACTCCATTGACCACCACCCGTTGAGCACGGCCCTCCAGCCAGTTTCTTATCCAACGGAGGGTAAAACTGTCCAAGCCACGGGCAGCCAGTTTCCGCAGAGGGATACTGTGTGAGACCGTGTCAAAGGCTGTGCTGAAGTCTAGGTAGACGACACCAACAGCCTTTCCCTCATCTACCAGTCTGGTCACCCAGTCGTAGAAGGAGATGAGGTTGGTCAAACACAACCTGCCTCTCATGAACCCATGCTGGCTGGGCCTGATCCCATGGACATCGCGCACGAGCCGTGCGATCTCACCCAGGGGGATTTGTTCCATGACCTTCCCTGGCACTGATGTCAGGCTGACAGGCCTGTAGTTCCCCGGATCCTCCTTATGGCCCTTCTTGTAGATGGGAGTCACATCAGCAAGCCTCCAATCCTCTGGAACCTCTCCAGTCAACCAGGAGCGCTGGCAGATAGCCGAGAGCGGCTTAGCGATCACCCCCGCCAACTCCCTCAGCACCCTAGGATGAAGCCCATCCGCTCGCATGGACTTGTGACTGTCCAGGTGGAGGAGGAGCTCTCTAACTGTCTCCACCTCGATCTCCGGGGAGACATGCTGCGTGTCGGCCCAGATACCCAGATCAGGGCACAAGGTGCCTGTAAGACAGCTGGTCTGACCAGGAAAGGCAGATGGAAAGAAGGCGTTGAGGACCTCAGCCTTCCCCTTGTCATCTGTGGTCACGTTCCTCGCCGCATCAATCAAAGGACAGAGATTATCCTTGGTTTTTCTCTTGCTATTGATATATTTGTAAAAGGATTTCTTATTCTGCTTTACTGCAGTGGCCAATCTAAGTTCAAGATGGGCTTTCGCCTTCCGGACTTCCTCCCTGCATACCTTTGCAACTTCCTTGTAATCTCCCCTAGTAGCCTGTCCCTTCTTCCACAGGACATAGACTCTCTTTTTCTTCCTGAGTCTTGACAGTAATTCCCGGCTCATCCACACCGGTCTTCTCCCCCTATGGCTCGCCTTACGGTATTCAGGGACAGCCTGTTCCTGCGCCTTTAAGATTTCCACCTTGAGGAGCGTCCAGGCTTCCTGGACCCCTTTACCCTTGAGGAGCAACTCCCAAGCGTCCTGAGCAGGTCAAAGTCTGCCCTCTGGAAGTTCAAGATAGCAGTTTTGGTAGTCACCCTTCTGACATCTCCAAGAATAGAGAACTCTACAATTTCATGGTCGCTCTGCCCTAGACAGTCTCCTACCTTCACATCACCTACCAGACCTTCTTTGTTAGCAAAGAGCAGGTCGAGCAGGGCACCACCCCTGGTAGGCTCTTGTACCAGCTGTGTAAGGAAGCTATCTTCCACACACTCCAGAAACCTCTTGGACTGTTTTCTTTGCGCCATGTTATATTTCCAACATATATCAGGGAAGTTGAAATCCCCCACAAGAACAAGTGCTGGCGATTGCACGACTTCTGCAAGCTGCTTGTAAAACGCTTCGTCCATCTCCTCATCCTGATTTGGTGGTCTATAACAGACTCCAATTACGACGTCTCCCCCACAGGCCTTCCCCCTGATCCTCACCCATAGACACTCCACTTTATCATTTGCAATCTCAAGCTCTTCAACATCAAAACAGTCCTTAATATAAAGGGCCACACCACCGCCCTTCCTTCCTTGTCTATCCCTTCTGAAGAGCTTATAGCCATCGATCTCAACACTCCAGTCATGGGGGCAGTCCCACCATGTTTCAGTAACAGCAGCTAGGTCATAGTTAGCCTGGCGCACAATCGTTTCCAGTTCCTCCTGCTTGTTGCTCATGCTGCGTGCATTGGTATAGATGCACTTGAGCCGAGTCATTTGCCTCACTCCCAGCTCTACAATTGTTCCCCTAGGCTCTTCTCCTGTGAGGCCTGTACTGTCCCCTTCCCCCGTCATAATTACTTTAAAGCTCTATCGATGAGCCCCGCTAGCTCCTGAGCTAAGATTCGTTGCCCCCTTTGAGATAGGTGAGCTCCATGGTGGGAGAGCAAGCCAGGGGCCGAGAAAACTACCCCATGATCGAAGAATCCAAAGTTTCTGGCTCGGCACCAGCCTCTGAGCCAGTTATTCATTGCTTGGACCTTCCGTGCAAGCTCTGAATCCCAGACCGCCCCTGATAGTACAGAACAAAAGACTACTTGTGCTCCTGCACCTTGAACTAAGCGCCCTAAACCCTTGAAATCTCTTTTCATTGCCCATAGGCTTGTCTGAGCAATTTCTTCACTGCCCGCCTGAACTAAGAGCAATGGAAAGTAATCAGTGGGCCTCACCAGCTTTGGTATTTTCCTGCTTATGTCTCTGACCCAGGCCCCAGGAAGGCAGCACACTTCTCAGTGGCTTAGGGAACCATAGAGATACATTCAGACTCATAGAAAGTCATAGGGAAACATAGCGACCCATAGAAACCCAAAGGGACCCATAGGCATCTGTAGAAAGTCATAGGGAGCCACAGGCACCCAGAGCGACCCATAAAGATCCATAGGGACACATCGGGATCCAGAGAAACCCATAGGAACCCATAGGGACTCCTAGAAAGCTATAGGGACACATAGGAACACCTAAGGCACCATGAGGATGCATAGGGAGCCATAGAGATCCATTCAGACCCACAGAAACCCATAGGGACCCATGGAGATACATAGCGACCCATAGCAACCCATTAGAGACCCATAGAGACATATAGGCACCCATAGGCACCCATAGCAATCCTTAGGGACTCATAGGCAGCCATTGCACACAATAGGGACCCATAGAGATAGATGCATGGGGACCTATAGGGACGTGTAGGGCCCCATAGTGCCTCACAGGGCCCCATAGGGATGCTTAGGGACCATTAGAGACCCAGAGAGATGCATGGGGACCTATAGGGACGCATAGGGACCCATAAAGATGTATAGCGACCCACAGTGACCCATAGGCACCGATAGAGACACACAGAGGTCCATAGGGACCCATGGAGACCCATAGGGAACAATAGGGACCCATAAAGATCCAGAGGGACCCATAGGGATACATAGAAACCCATAGGAAGCCATAGGGACACATAGGGACCCCTAAGAAGCCATGGGGATGCATAGGGACCCATAGAGATACATTCGGACCCATAGAAACCTGTAGGGAGCCATAGGGAGCTATAGAGAGCCAAAGGGACAGATAGAGATACAAAGGGACCCATAGGGACACATAGGGACCCATACAAATTGGAAGGGACCCATAGCGACCCATGGAGAGATACATAGAGACACATGGGGACTCTTAGGGACCCATAGAGACACGTAGGGAACCATAGGCAACCACAGGCAATAAAGCGACCCATAGAGACCCATAGAGACTCATAGGGACCTATGGCAAGCCATAGGGATCCATAGGGACCCATAGGGTCCCATAGGGACCCATGGAGATGCAGAGAGACCCATAAGGATACATACAAAACCACAGGGAGATACTGGGAGATACAGAGATGCATAGGGACCATTAGGGACACATATGGACCCATAGAGATCCATAGTTCTGCATAGGGCCCCATAGAAATACATTCTGATTCATAGAAACTCATAGAGACCCATAGCGAAAAAAAGAGCCCCATAGAGACACATAGAGATCCATAGGGAACCATAGGGAGCCATGGAGACCCATAGGGACCCACAGGGACCCACAGGGACCCATAGGCAAACATAGAGATAAACTCAGACCCATTGAATATCATATCGAAACAAAGAAACCAATAAATAACAAAAGGGACCCATAGGGACACATAGAAAGCCATAGGGAGCCATAGAGATCCATTCAGACCCACAGAGACCCGTAGGGAGCCATAGGGACCCATGGAGATACATAGGGACCCATAGCAACCCATAGGGACCCATAGCGATACATAGGGACCCATAGCGATACATAGGGACCCATAGCGATACATAGGGACCCATAGAGACCAAAAGAGACCCAAAGGGACAGACAGAGATACATAAAGGCTAAGCTTTCCCTAATACAGAGATCCGGTATATCGCGACGCTTATACAATTTTATCGCGACGTGTGTTGGTGCAATTCAAGACGAGTGATGACCAGTGGATGTCCATACTCTTCTATGGGCCAGTGCTCGATGACGTGACTGGAGGCATGAGGTCCTGAGGTGCAGGTCCGTTCTATGTTCCATCAGTCCCATGCAGACCATCACCGGGTGTTGTACGCGATCTGACAGCAACACTGGAACGCTTGATGGTGTTTTGTTCCCTCCGGTGGTCCTGAAGGCTCACAGACTCACGGGGAGTAATACAGATGTTTCACAGGTACCAGGAGGGGAAGGTCTGCTCTCCAGGGCGAGATACAGGCCGTATTTCTGTCCTGGGTCAACACTTCCGCCTGTACGGGGGCACGTCCTGGCCGCCTGTACCACACCTTCTGGCCGGATATCTGCGGCTGCATAACGATATCAGGCACCAAAGGAGGTGTCCTGATCTGCCACAGGGACACGATGGGGGTCCCTTTAGCAATAAAGATCGGAGTGTTGACCACAATATCAGTAGGCCACGTACCTGTTACTGGAGGGACTGCTGAGCCTCCCACCTCCAATAGTCTCCCCCAAGGTGCAAGTAGGCCACACCACTTGGGTCCTACCTGCACCTTCCAGGGCCGTTTTATTTTATGGGCACCCGGCTCCAAATGCTCAGGGGCAGGGAGCAGAAGATTATTTTCGTTACCAATCTGGGGTCTTACCTGATGATCAGTGCCCGTAATTTGGATCCTAAGCCTATGGGGTGGCCCATGTCGTCTGCAACATTCTCAGGGCACTGGGTCTGCCGTCTCGAGGTCTTTCATTCAGGTCCCGCAGGGTTTCATACAGTCTTTTTGTCCACCCCTGCAAGGACTGGGAGTCTGTCTTCAGGGCAGCCTTAAGAATACCATTATAACGTTCGATCGCCATTCGATGTTATTGTCTTCTGCCCAGCGCTGTATCGTTGCACCAGTAAAATGAGTCCCTTGGTCGCTCTCGATGACTTGAGGTGTCCCGGAGGCAGACATCAGTTTAGTGAGTGCCTTGATGGTATATGCCTGGTTTGCTTTCGGTATTGGATAGGCCTGCAGCAGCCCACTTGCAGTGTCGACACAGGTCAGGGCGTATCTTGCCCCTTCGGAGCGAGGAAGGGGCCCGATGTAATCGACCTGCCATCGCTGGAGAGGACTGTGTCCCCTAGCAAGATGGGCTGTTGTTTTGGGCAACGATCTCGGTCTCATCTTGGAGCAAGCGTCGCAATCCTGGCATGCCTGGACGATATCAGATAGTTGTATGGGCAGTCCCCATGCTTTAGCAGCTGCCCACATTGTCTTTTGTCCAGCATGCCGTAGCTTCTGATGTAACCAGCGGGCGATGTTCTCAGATGGTGAATTCTCAATCCATCGAACTCGGGCCAGTGTGTCGGCTTCATCGTTTCCCGGTGACTGTAGGGGCTGATGACCAGAAACATGGTAGACACGTACAGTCCTGTGTCTGACCGTATTCCATATATCTAACCACATGTCTTTGCCCCAGATCGTGGGGTGGACAGTCCATTCCTGGGTGGCCCACTGTGCAATGCAAAGAGTGAGCCCCCGGTACACAGCCCAACTATCTGTGCAGATGTTCAGGATACCATCACCGGGTTCCTTGGTTATAACCATCCACACGACCCGCAGTTCTGCTCCCTGCCCCTGAGAATTTGGAGCCGGGTGCCCATAAAATAAAATGGTTTTTATCTCCCTACTCAATGTGTCCATTAGGGAGGCAATATTGGGTACGGCCGCATGAATAGGCGGCGTGACCTTATTTAATTCTCTGTAATCTACTGCCATCCTCCAGGTGCCATCCGACTTTCGCACTGGCCATATGGGGGAGTTATACGGGCTGTGTGCAGGTCTTATAATGCCCACTTTTTCTAATTCCTGCACCATTCTCGATATTTCATCCTGCCCACCCGGGAGTCTATACTGTCTGACGTTAGTAATCCAGCGCGGTTTCGGCAGGCAAACAGGCCCACGTTCCACATGGCCTCTTAATATTGCCTGCACCGCCCGGATACTGATACATCTCTGTCGAAGTCTGAACTCTCCCACAGTTGTTTGGATAACCAGACCCCATAGAATATCTATGCCCAGGATGTATTCTTGGACTGGGGCAATAGACACCTTGTACTCCCGGGGTGGGAGATGCCCAACCCCCAATTTTAACCATGTTTGGGTGACAGGAATAGTCTGTCCCCCAAAACCACCAATCGTCACTCTGTCGCCATCAAATTTTCCCGGATCTCCGTAGATAATTGATGTTTCTGCTCCTGTGTCTACCAATGCCGTAACTCTCTGCATATTTTTTCGGGACCAATAAATCGTTAATTCTACATAGGGCCTCCGGTCCCGTCTGGAGGCCCTACGGGGACTGACATCCCTTGTCACTCCATGAATTGTGCTAGGGCCAATTCTTTTGCTCTGACGGCTCAGGCATTGTGGCCCGAGACACCTGAGGTGGCTTTTTTTTCCTATTTGAAACAATAAAATCTTCTAGGTTCCATGTTGTTGTTGGAACCCTCTCTATAGCTCTTACCCTTGATTTCTTAGGGTAGCTCTGGAATTGTTGATTGTCCTTTAGTTGTCTCCAGAGCTGGAGAAGGACATGGTTGGGCTGGCGGTCGATCTTAGCAAATTGGACCCCAGCCCGAATTAAATCATTAAACATTTGTTTTCGGGATACCCTGATGGGTCCCGATGGAGGAGCTCGAGTAGCCGGCATTTTGGTTTTATTTACCGGCAGGACCTCTGCTTCCTCCAAAAACCGAATATTGCGCCTAGTCCGCGGGCATTCTGTTTCTCCCAGGTCGGCAACTAACTGGGCAGCCTGCTGGACTACGGCTTCTAACACTACAAGGGGATTTAATATGGAGACTAGGGTGCCGTACAGGTGGGAGGGAGCTTGCTGTAAAATTAAATCTCTCATCCCTGCTGAAAATTTAACCATATCAGGGCCATCAAATGTATCTTCATAGATGGCCTCTCTTACACCCAGCTCGCAGATACAGTTTTGAAGGTCCTCCATGGAGGACCACATGCCTGTATGTAAAGGTATGTCTGATTTATTCGGCCATACCGTACGGCAGGCCGCCGTTAACCATTCTAGTATAGAATGGTTTTCATCACGATATTGATTACCCACTTATAACCTCTGTCTGAGAGCAGGATGGACAGTCATGGTGGCCAACTTGGCTATTTCTGGGCCATTCACCAAGACACTTTCTGCCCCAGAATCCCACAGTCTCAATAACCAAGCCGGCACACTTTCTCTAGGCTTCTGCCGAAATCGCTGCACTAAATCCACCAATTCTGTTGCCGTGTATGGCCGTGCTGTTACGTGTCAATGAGTCTGGGCAGGGGGCCATTGATCAGGCGGCACCCCTGCTGGTCTGTCCTGTACTTTTTTTGTTTTCTGGGTTACAACAGGACGGACTTCCAGTGGATCAGTCAGAATTGCACATTCAAGGTCTGATTTGGATTTCTTGTTCTCCTGATCAATGAAGTCTGTTGATTCAGGAGTCTGGTCATCATTTATTGAAATGCTACGAATTTGGCCTACGGGAAGATGTAGAATTGGCTTCTTCCCTGTTAAAACGCCAAGTTCGTGCTCCAGCTTTTCGATGCGGTCTTTCAAAAGCTGATTTTCAGTTTCTAAAGTATTATTTCTTAAGTCCGCATGATTTAAGGCACTTAATAGTGGCCATGCCACCATGGAGGCAGCCAGTTGTCTTTCTTTAGTGCTAAGGACATCCTTACCAAGTCCTTGAAAATAGTCCGCCATGCGATATGGGGAGATATTGCCCATAACGCGTAAGGGACCCCATTTTTCAATGATAGCAGCTGACTCATAATAGGGGGATCCCTCAAATCCTGGGATCAGCCCTGGAATCATTTTCTCTAGAGGAGTATTGTTCTCCCCCTTGACCCATTTATAGAAATTCCAAAGAAAAGACATGATGTTAATTTTAGTATATTCGGCCTGCCTGGCTCGCCAAGTGTATAATCAATGGATATCAAGATGTTACAATTGTATAATCAATGGATATCAAGATGTTACAATTGTATAATCAATGGATATCAAGATGTTACAATATAATCACGAGAGTTAGGCAAAGTGGACAATGAAAACAAAAGAGAACAAAATGGGAGGCTTACCCTTCAGCTGGGCTCACCACCAAACACCAGAGGCAATCTCCAGCAGAGATCCTTCCCCTCTGGCAGTCAGCTCTTCAATAGGTCTAGGAGGGGTGCAGCCTGGCTCCACCCCTTCCAGCAGCACAGCTGAATTGCCTTCACCTGTGCTCCTCTGGCTGATTCATGGCTTGCCTCAGGTGATCAATCAGAGGTTCAGGCCGTGACTCAGCAGTTCCCATACAGCTGGCAAACACACGATGGCTCCAGATAACAAACACCAAGTCAAATGGCACTTCAGGCAATCAGCATCCTTAAATTACTGCACCTCTTTTAGTTTACCCACAGAGGCTTCTAGCTCCTTTAGAGCTTCTTCTTATTCCCTGAGCTGGAAAAATAAGGGAAAAATGTTGAAATGGCTCCAAAACCCATTCAATTTTCACCTTATGTCAATATTGCCCTGCAGATGGGGTTTTGTTTTCCTTTTTGGTGTTGCACAACAGGTGACTAAAGTGACTGATACAGCTTTGAAGTTGAATCATTCCATAAAACGTGCTGGTTTTCTCTGAAATCTCTCCCTGAAACCCATTAATTTGTACCTACACTGTAGGAGGGATTTTACCAGCCAAAGCCGACTCTAGGTTTGGATTCAGCTGTAACTCCTTTCTCCCCCTGAGAAACACAAGATCTGTGCCTCGCTGCCAGTGTCAGAACAGACCTGGGGCACAGGGAAAGGAGCCAGAGTGTTTCCTCTGCTGCACGTTTGATTCCTCGCCAATGAAGACAGTCATGTCTTCGAGGCTTGAGAACAGTTCTCTGAATTCAGTGACACAAACTTCTGTAAAGACTTCATTCTTACTGTCACGGTTTGGATTTTCACTTCTGTCTGAGTGCCTTCTGGACTCTCATCTTCAGCTCTGCTGCCACTGCCCCGGGCGGATGGGGAAGGAACCTGCAGAGGGTGTCCTGCGGTTTTCTCCCCAGCAGTGGGTTGATTTTCCAAGTAGTCACACGTTCACTCTCCAGTTCAGTCTCACCTATGATGCCTACTGCAAAGAACAAAAATTAGTGGAAAACAGATGATGATGGTGCTTAATATGGAGACAATTTCCAGCACCTACATTATAATGTAACCTAATGTATAATCAATGAATACACAGATGTGATAGTTGAGAAACATCCAGGAAAGTTAGGCTAAGTCAGATTATTGCAACAAAAGGAGAATAAATGGAGAATGTCCTGTCCTCTGGCTGCCGCCTCTTGCCTTGCCTTGGGCTCCAGGACCTCAGGAGGGGCTGTGCGTGCTCTTCAATGTGCGTGCAGGCTGCTTGTGCTATGGCAGAAGGGCTCTGACAGCTGGGGCCGTGTTTGTGTGGTCAGGAAAAGTGGATATGAACACTTCTCCCTTCGGAAAGATTTAAAAACAGAGCCTCTCGTTGCTGCTACTGCATGTTTTTCATCTTTAGAAACACAGGTGTTTGAATCATGCAGTTTTTCATGGGAGATGTGCCAGAATGTCTCTGATGGACTATTTGCTGTGCCTTTCTACCACCAGAAATGCTGCTGATATGATAGTAGTTCAAAGAGACTGTGCTGTGGATTTGTTTCCTGGCCTCACGTGAGAAGGATGGCTGTGGAGATGTTGGTCTTGGGGCAGGAGCTGTTGGAAGCTTTTGAGAGTGGCCTCCGTGTGTTAGGAGTGATTGTGATAGCACTGCTCGGTCAGTTGGAGTGCATGAAACAAGTCTGAAGTCTTCTTGTAATGGAGCAATGGGAAAGGAGTCTATGGATTTGAGAGCTGACTTTCAGTCTGCGGGCATTTTCCAGGAGCTGGGGCGAGGGGTGAGGCAAAGAAAGTTGTGGTAGGAGGATGAGGTGTGGCAATAGGAACGTCTTCCATTGATAGCAACTCCTGCTGTTCCCTTTTTGGCTTGGAATGCATGCTTTTTTAATCAAGAACAAACTCCTTGTGCAGCTTGTGAATGAACTCATCCACACCTGTTACAGTTTGGCGTTCTTCTCTACACGGAGCTGCAATTGAAATGGACACCTCTGGTCTGGTTGCCAGCCCCCTCCCGCATGCTCAGATCAGCCAAGTTTGCAAGGCCTGGCTCTTGGTGAGTTGTGCCCAAGGTCAGACGGTTGGCTCTTCTCAACCTTGAGCTGTGTTTTCCAGTTGCATGCTGTGCTATTCCTGTTGTGTTGAGCTCTTGAGCTGCAGCCCTAACTGGGGATGCAAGTAGACTGACACAGAAGGAATGGTTGAGATCTATGTGAGCTTGGATTGGAAATGCAGTGCCAAGGGCTGCACAAATGTGAGGCAGTGCTGAGTGTAAGGAAAGGCATCTGCTGGGTGAGGGCTTTGCTGGGTGAGCGTCACCCTGCTGAAGCAGACAGCCACATCCATGGGGATTGGAAGCTTTTTCTGCCTTCTGGCTCTTGGCTGCTGCTCTGAGAGTGGAGCTTCTTGCAGAATGAGCTGTGGGCACAGCGTCCAGCAGCGGAAGTGACAACAGCTGAGACAGCAGCAGCCTGAGCGGCGCTCTTGAGGGAAATCCTCACTGTGAACAAAGGCCCAGAAGAAGAGAGCAGCTTGTGCCTGTGTTCACATAGTCAGGGTTTCCTTTCTGACCTGACTGTTAGCTCAGGCGGTGCCTACAGCTGTGTGATGTGCTCTGCAGGAAGTGCCCATGTTTCGCATTCAACCTTGTCTTTCACCTTGTTTTAAAGCTTAGAGGCACCCTTAATTTCTGCAGCCCTGAGCTTTGTGCCATGAGAGCTCTCCAGCTTCTACCCGTGATGTGAGACTGTAATGTGTCTACTCTGTCAGGCTCTTCTTTTTTCATTTAAAGGTAGGAAAATTCATTTCAGGGCCAGGAGAAGAAGAAATGCGACAATCTTCCCTGCACTGCTCAGTTTGCCTGAGTTGCCAAGTGCTCCTCGTTTTTCTTGTACCCTTCAATTCCAAGTCCACATTTTCCCAAAAGCAAAAGAATTCAGAGGTAACCACCCACAGTTCAGTAAGTGATTTCAGTATTTATTTCTGATGGTGGCAATTCCCTCAGTTCAGAAGTCACACTTAATTTACGGTGCCTGCTTTAATTCTGACCAAGGTTGCAGTGGCAGCTGGCTTCCCAAGGCTGCAGTACGTGGTGGTGGCACAGCCTCGGGCGTCTGCATTTGTGCCAATTGTCACGGAGTTGACCAGATCAATCTATGTCCGTGACAGGGGCGACAGGCCTCTGCCCTCCCCCCCCACCCCAGTCCCACAAAAATGGGGAGGAAGGAAGGGAGGAAAAGAGCAGCGGCACCAATCTATGGAGGAAAACTTATTTTACTATAATATTGGAATACAAGATAGCACAATATATACAATTTAATTGAAATTGAGATTAATGAATCAGACAAGATGAGAGAGAGAGAGAGAGAGAGTTCCCGGAACCGAGTCAAACCTGAAAAGGCTTGGAACGGCTAGGAAAGCACCCTCCAGCACCCACTGCCAGGCAGCAAGAGAGCGCCCCCCCCACCCGGAAGGGCCAGATCCCATGACTTCTGTAACATACAGGGATAGGTACTTGGAATTGGGGCAGTGATACTTTAATGCCCCGTATACTACATGATGTTTTGATGTGGAATACTGAAACCCAGAAACAAAAAACAAAACAAAAACAAAAACATAGAACCATGACATTCCACCCCTTATTCTACATCGTTACATCATGCTTGAAATTTATACACATATATATACAAACAAACAAAAAATGATTAAAATGCATTACTCACACATGGCTATATATATATATATATATACATAGAATTACTGACTGCACTCCCCTGGCATCAAGTTTCCTTGTGGTACACACTGAACATCCCCATTCTTCTGCATCACCCACCAAGTGGATCCTGGTCCCTGGGCAAAAACTGTACCACGGAGAGGTTTGCCCTTTCCAGAAGCTGGAAGAACCCAAACTGCCTTTCCTAACATGTTCTTTACGTGTACAACAGGGACTTTATCTCCCTCTACGGTATGTAGGGAACTGGATTGGTTAGGACCATCACGATTGATAGATCCTCTGGTATTGACTAACCAGGTAGCTTCTGCTAAATGCTTCTCCCAGTGTTTAAATGTTCCGCCACCCAATGCTTTTAGCATCGTTTTTAACAATCCATTGTATCGTTCAATTTTACCAGAGGCTGGTGCATGATAGGGAATATGGTAAATCCACTCAATGCCATGATCTTTGGCCCAAGTATTTACAAGAGAATTTTTGAAATGAGTCCCATTATCTGACTCAATTCTTTCTGGGGTGCCATGTCGCCACAGGACTTGTTTCTCGAGACCCAGTATGGTGTTTCGGGCGGTAGCATGGGGTACTGCATATGTTTCAAGCCACCCAGTGGTTGCCTCCACCATGGTAAGCACATAATGCTTACCATTGCGAGATCGTGGCAAGGTGATATAATCAACCTGCCATGCCTCCCCATATTTGTACTTTTGCCATCGCCCTTCCTCCCAGAGAGGTTTCATCCTCTTGGCTTGTTTGATGATGGCACATGTTTCACAGTTATGAATAACCTGTGCAATGGCATCCATAGTTAAGTCCACCCCTCGGTCTCTGGCCCATTTGTATGTTGCATCTCTCCCTTGATGACCTGAGGTCTCATGGGCCCACCGAGCCAGAAATAATTCACCCTTGTTCTGCCAGTCCAGGTCTATTTGAGCCACCTCAATTTTGGCAGCTCGGTCTACCTGATGGTTATTTTGCTGTTCTTCAGTAGCCCGACTCTTGGGCACATGAGCATCTACATGGCGCACCTTCACAACCATATTCTTTGTTCGGGCAGCAATGTCTTTCCACAGTTCAGCAGCCCAAATAGGTTTACCCCTTCTTTGCCAGTTATTTTGCTCCCACTGCTGTAACCACCCCCATAAGGCATTTGCTACCATCCATGAGTCAGTGTAGAGATAGAGCATTGGCCACCTCTCCCGTTCAGCGACATCTAAGGCCAGTTGGACTGCCTTTACCTCTGCAAATTGGCTTGATTCTCCTTTCCCTTCAGTGGCCTCTGCAACTTGTCGTGTGGGGCTCCACACAGCAGATTTCCACCTGCGATGCTTCCCCACAATACGACACGATCCATCTGTGAACAAGGCATATTTCTTTTCATTCTCTGGTAGTTCATTGTATGGTGGGGCCTCTTTAGCACGAGCTATTTCTTCTCCTGGTGGTGTTCCAAACTTTTTACTTTCAGGCCAGTCCATGATGACCTCTAGGATTCCTGGATGGCTGAGGTTCCCCATCCGTGCTCGTTGTGTAATCAGTGCAATCCACTTGCTCCAAGTGGCATCAGTAGCATGATGGGTGGAGGGAACTTTTCCTTTAAACATCCAGTTCAGCACTGGCAGTCGAGGTGCCAGAAGGAGCTGTGTTTCAGTACCGACTACTTCAGAAGCAGCCCGAACCCCCTCATAAGCGGCTAAGATCTCCTTCTCAGTTGGAGTGTAGCCCTCTTCCGACCCCCTGTAGGCTCGACTCCAGAATCCCAGGGGTCGGCCTCGGGTCTCTCCTGAGGCTCTTTGCCACAAACTCCAAGTGGGACCGTTCTCTCCAGCAGCAGTGTAGAGGATGTTCTTTATACCCTGTCCTGTCCGTACTGGCCCTAGGGCCACGGCACGGGCTATCTCCTGTTTAATCTGTTCAAAAGCCTGCTGCTGCTCAGGGCCCCATGTAAACTCATTTCTCATTCGCATCACATAATAAAGGGGGCTTACAATGAGGCTGTAGTTTGGAACGTGCATTCTCCAAAAGCCCACTGCACCCAGAAAAGATTGTGTCTCTCTTTTGCTAGTGGGTGGAGACATAGCAATGATTTTGTTGATCACATCTGTCGGGATGTGACGACGGCCATCTTGCCACTTTATACCTAGGAACTGAATCTCCTGGGCAGGTCCTTTCACTTTGCTTCGCTTAATAGCAAAACCAGCACTCAGAAGAATTTGGATTATTTGCTCTCCTTTCGTGAAGACTCCTTCTGCTGTATCGCCCCACACAATGATATCATCAATGTACTGCAGGTGCTCAGGAGCACTGCCCTGTTCCAATACAGTTTGGATCAACCCATGGCAAATGGTCGGGCTGTGTTTCCACCCCTGGGGCAAACGGTTCCAGGTATACTGAATGCCCCTCCATGTGAAAGCAAACTGTGGCTTACATTCTTTGGCCAAAGGAATGGAAAAGAAGGCATTAGCAATGTCAATGGTGGCATACCATTTGGCCGCTTTTGGCTCCAGTTCATATTGGAGTTCTAACATGTCTGGCACAGCAGCACTCAGTGGGGGTGTGACTTCATTCAGGCCACGGTAGTCCACCGTCAGCCTCCATTCTCCACTGGCTTTACGCACTGGCCATATGGGGCTGTTAAAAGGCGAGTGAGTTTTGCTGATCACTCCCTGGCTCTCTAGTTGACGAATCAACTTATGAATGGGGAGCAAGGAATCCCTGTTGGTGCGGTACTGCCGCCTGTGCACCGTTTTTGTGGCAATCGGTACCTGTTGCTCTTTTACTCGCAGCAGCCCCACAACAGACGGATCTTCTGACAGGCCAGGCAAGACAGACAGCTGCTTAATGTTGTCTGTGTCCACAGCAGCTATTCCAAAGGCCCATCGATACCCCTTAGGATCCTTGAAATGCCCCCTTCTGAGATAATCAATACCTAGTATACATGGAGCCCCTGGGCCCGTCACAATAGGATGTTTTTGCCAGTCCTTACCAGTGAGGCTTATCTCAGCCTCCAACACAGTCAATTCTTGAGAACCCCCGGTCACTCCAGAAATATGGATTGATTCTGTCCCTTCATGACTCGAGGGCATCAGAGTGCACTGTGCACCAGTGTCCACCAGGGCCTTATATTTCAGTGGTTCTGATGTGCCAGGCCATCGAATCCACACAGTCCAATATACTCTATTATCCCTTTCCCCCCCCTGACTGAGGGCAGGGCCCCCCTATTCATTACCTGTGGTAACTGGAGCAACTGCACTGGTGGTTGATCTGCCTTGTAATTCTTTCACCCGTGCTTGCAGTACAGCAGTAGGTTCACGGTGCCACTTCCTCATGTCTTCTCCATGGTCACGTAGGTAATACCATAAGACAATTCGCGGTGTATTATCCCTTACTTGAGCTGGAGAATGTTTGCCTCTAACAGCCGAGATTTTTGATGGTGCACGTGAGAAGGAAGGTCCATCGTCTTTAATTAGGTGGGCTCGCATAAATTTCATCATCTCCTTCACCTCCTTCACATCCTTTGCTAGACTCGTTTGATTATCCTGATCTTCATCAAGCGTTTCTGATACTGCTACAGGTTTGTCACGGTTAATCAGTTGAGACACTTGCTCCGTCATTTTTGATATAGCAGCCACAGCAGCATGAATTGGGGACAGCAATTGTTCGTAGTTTTGGAGCGTAACAATTAATTCATAAACTAAGGGTGTTCTCTGTTGTTCTTGGTATCTGTCACATGCTGACGTTAGTGTAGCGGCATATTTGTCCGGTGCTGTTGTCACAATTTTCTGCCATATCTCAGGCGTCGTCCTCACCTTTTCAGGGTCGCGGTTTTGTTGTGGGTGGTTAGGAACAAAGTTAGGGTCATACAACATTTCCACCACGCCTATTTCCCTCAAATACTGGATACCCTTTTCCACTGTATCCCATTTTTTCATCGCAATCTTCAAGCCATTTTTGAAGGGATACTTTTCCTTCACGGCTATTAACACTCGTTCCCAGAGGGAGGCAGCCTCATCCGAACATCGACTAATTCCTCTGTCAATAGCTGGATCTCTGGCAATGGCACCTAGTTGGCGAGCTTCATTACCATCCAGAGACAAGCTATGGGCCCCACTGTCCCAACAACGAACCAACCAGGTGTATAATCAAGATGCTATAATTGCAATATAGTTGTTTAATCAACAGATATCAAGATGTTGTAATCACAATATAATCGAGAGAATCAAGCAAGGTAGACAATGATCACAAAGAGAATAAGCGGAAGAGCTTACCCTTCGGCTGAGCTCACCAGAAGACACCAAGAGAGGGGATCTCCAGAAGAGATCCTTCCCCTCTGGTAGCCAGCTCTTCAATAGGTCTAGGAGGGGTGCAGCCTGGCTCCACCCCTTCCGGCAGCACAGGTGAATTGCCTTCACCTGTGCTCCTCTGGCTGACTCATGGCTCGCCTCAGGTGATCAATCAGAGGTTCAGGCCGTGACTCAGCAGTTCCCATACACTCCACCCCTTCACGGCGTGAACCACTGATCAGGTTAACAAAAGGGTGAGCTTTCCCTAATACAGAGATCCGGTATATCGCGACGCTTATACAATTTTATCGCGACGTGTGTTGGTACAGTTCAAGACAAGTGATGATTAGTGAATGTCCATGTTCTTCTATGGGCCAGTGCTCGATGATGTGACTGGAGGCATGAGGTCCTGAGGTGCAGGTCCGTTCTATGTCCCATCAGTCCCATGCAGACCATCACCGGGTGTTGTACGTGATCTGACAGCAACATTGGAACACTTGATGGCGTTTTGTTCCTTCCGGTGGTCCTGAAGGCTCACAGACTCACGGGGAGTAATACAGATGTTTCACAGGTACCAGGAGGGGAAGGTCTGCTCTCCAGGGCAAGATACAGGCCGTATTTCTGTCTTGGGTCAACACTTCCGCTTGTACGGGGGCACGTCCTGGCCGCCTGTACCACACCTTCTGGCCGGATATCTGCGGCTGCATAACAATATCAGGCACCAAAGGAGGTGTCCTGATCTGCCACAGGGACATGATGGGGGTCCCTTTAGCAATAAAGATCGGAGTGTTGACCACAATATCAGTAGGCCATGTACCTATTACTGGAGGGACTACTGAGCCTCCCACCTCCAATAGTCTCCCCCAAGGCGCAAGTAGGCCACACCACTTGGGTCCTACTTGCACCTTCCAGGGCCATTTTATTTTATGGGTACCTGGCTCTAAATTTTCAGGGGCAGGGAGCAGAAGATTATTTTCATTACCAATCTGGGGTCTTACCTGATGATCAGTGCCCGTAATTTGGATCCTAAGCCTATGGGGTGGCCCATGTCGTCTGCAACATTCTCAGGGCACTGGGTCTGCCGTCTCGAGGTCTTTCATTCAGGTCCCGCAGGGTTTCATACAGTCTTTTTGTCCACCCCTGCAGGGACTGGGAGTCTGTCTTCAGGGCAGCCTTAAGAATACCATTATAACGTTCGATGAGGCCTGCCCCCGTTGGATTATATGGCAGGTGGAATCGCCATTCGATGTTATTTTCTTCTGCCCAGCGCTGTATCGTTGCACCGGTAAAATGAGTCCCTTGGTCGCTCTCGATGACTTGAGGTGTCCCGGAGGCAGACATCAGTTTAGTGAGTGCCTTGATGGTATATGCCTGGTTTGCTTTTGGTACTGGATAGGCCTGCAGCAGCCCACTTGCAGTATCGACACAGGTCAGGGCGTATCTTGCCCCTTCGGAGCGAGGAAGGGGCCCGATGTAATCGACCTGCCATCGCTGGAGAGGATTGTGTCCCCTAGCAAGATGGGCTGTTGTTTCAGGCAACGATCTCGGTCTCATCTTGGAGCAAGCGTCGCAATCCTGGCATGCCTGGACGATATCAGATAGTTGTATGGGCAGTCCCCATGCTTTAGCAGCTGCCCACATTGTCTTTTGTCCAGCATGCCGTAGCTTCTGATGTAACCAGCGGGCGATGTTCTCAGATGGTGAATTCTCAATCCATCGAACTCGGGCCAGTGTGTCGGCTTCATCGTTTCCCGGTGACTGTAGGGGCTGATGACCAGAAACATGGTAGACACATACAGTCCTGTGTTTGACCGTATTCCATATATCTAACCACATGTCTTTGCCCCAGATCGGTCGGGCATGGATAGTCCATTGCTGGGTGGCCCACTGTGCAATCCAAAGAGTGAGCCCCCGGTACACAGCCCAACTATCTGTGCAGATGTTCAGGATACCATCACCGGGTTCCTTGGTTATAACCATCCACACGGCTCGCAGTTCTGCCCATTGGCTGCTCTGACCATCCCCCTCATCGAACCAGATTGTCTCGGTGGAAGGATGATATGCTATTGCTCTCCACTTGCTCGGGTTGCCCTTGCTGGACCCATCTGTGTACCAGGCATCTTCAGGGATAGGATATTTTCCCTCCTGAACGGGACTCTTCTCTGGTGGAGCGACCAGTATTTCTTTTGGTGCATCACTGTGATACGTCACTGGGCCTAGGATCTTCTGGAGTTCTTCTTTCAAGGGTGATGAAGACAGACTGCTCCTTTGGCTGAGATAGGCGACCCATCGTGCCACTGTTTGTGCTTGGGCCACCCCTGTCTTAGGAAGGTGGGTCAGATCTTTCACCCACCCCTGAATTGGCAGAGTGGTCTTGACTATAACTGCAGCTGTTTGAGTTATTGGCTCTACTGCCTGTAATGCCGAATAGGCAGCCAATAACTGTTTTTCAATCATACTGTATCTTTCTTCTGCTCCGTGCCAAACCTGAGACCAGAAACCAATGGGGGTCCGAACAGAGCTCTGGCGTTGCCACAGGCCCCAACCGAAGCCGTCTTGGGTAACATGAACGTCCAACTCGGCTGGGAGGGTAGGATCGAATATACCCAATGCCTGAGCTTGTTTAACTGCCAATTTCGCTTGTTGGAAAGCATCCTGTTCGGTTTTCCCCCAGTCCCATAGCTGCCCCTTTTTTGTGAGTCTGTATAGTGGCCGTAGCAGCTGCGCCAGGTGAGGTATAAAGGAACGCCAATAACCCAATATACCTAGAAACTCTTGCAGCTGCTTTGATGTTGTAGGGACTGGGAAGGCCTGAACCTTATCTATGACAGCACTGGGTAGCACTTTGGTCTTTCCTGACCAAACCACCCCCAGGAATTTTACGGACAGGCCTGGACCTTGCACCTTTTGGGGATTTATAGCCCATCCCCTCTGTTGTAAATAGGCAGTTAATGAATCTGCTGCCTGTCCTACTGCCTCCAGTGAGTCGGATGTCAACAGGAGATCATCAATATAATGATATAGGTTAACACCATCAGGTTTTGTCCAATCAGCCAGGTCACGCGCCACTAGATTGTGACAATACGTTGGTGAATGCACGTACCCCTGTGGCAGGACCTGAAAGGTCCACTGCCTGCCTCCCCACGTAAACGCAAACTGATCTTGCGATTCCTCAGCAATTGGAATACTGAAGAACGCATTTGCTAGATCTAGGACACAATGATGATAGGTTTTTATCTCCCTACTCAATGTGTCCATTAGGGAGGCAATATTGGGTACAGCCGCATGAATAGGCGGCGTGACCTTATTTAATTCTCTGTAATCTACTGTCATCCTCCATGTGCCATCCGACTTTCGCACTGGCCATATGGGGGAGTTATATGGGCTGTGTGCAGGTCTTATAATACCCACTTTTTCTAATTCCTGCACCGTTCTCGATATTTCATCTTGCCCACCCGGGAGTCTATACTGTCTAACGTTAGTAATCCGGCGCGGTTTCGGCAGGCAAACAGGCTCATGTTTCGCATGGCCTCTTAATATTGCCTGCACCGCCCGGATACTGATACATCTTTGTCGAAGTCTGAACTCTCCCACAGTTGTTTGGAGAGCCAGACCCCATAGAATATCTATGCCCAGGATGTATTCTTGGACTGGGGCGATAGACACCTTGTACTCCCGGGGTGGGAGACGCCCAACCCCCAATTTTAACCATGTTTGGGTGACAGGAATAGTCTGTCCCCCAAAACCACCAATCATCACTCTGTCACCAGCAAATTTGCCCGGATCTCCATAGATAATTGATGTTTCTGCTCCTGTGTCTACCAATGCCATTACTCTCTGCATATTTTTTCGGGACCAATAAATTGTTAATTCTACATAGGGCCTCCGGTCCCGTCTGGAGGCCCTACGGGGACTAACATCCCTTGTCACTCCATGAATTGGGCTAGGGCCAATTCTTTTGCTTCTGATGGCTCAGGCATTGTGGCCCGAGACACCTGAGGTGGCTTCTTTTTTCTGTTTGGAATAATAAAATCTTCTAGGTTCCATGTTGTTGTTGGAACCCTCTCTATAGCTCTTACCCTTGATTTCTTAGGGTAGCTCTGGAATTGTTGATTGTCCTTTAGTTGTCTCCAGAGCTGGAGAAGGACATGGTTGGGCTGGCGGTCGATCTTAGCAAATTGGACCCCAGCCCGAATTAAATCATTAAACATTTGTTTTCGGGATACCCTGATGGGTCCCGATGGAGGAGCTCGAGTAGCCGGCATTTTGGTTTTATTTACCGGCAGGACCTCTGCTTCCTCCAAAAACCGAATATTGCGCCTAGTCCGCAGGCGTTCTGTTTCTCCCAGGTCGGCAACTAACTGGGCAGCCTGCTGGACTACGGCTTCTGATGCTACAAGGGGATTCAATATGGAGACTAAGGTGCCATACAGATGGGAGGGAGCTTGTTGTAAAATTAAATCTCTCATCCCTGCTGAAAATTTAACCATATCAGGGCCATCAAATGTATCTTCATAGATGGCCTCTCTTACACCCAGTTCGCGGATATAGTTTTGAAGGTCCTCCATGGAGGACCACATGCCTGTATGTAAAGGTATGTCTGATTTATTTGGCCATACCATACGGCAGGCTGCCATTAACCATTCTAGTATGGAATGGTTTTCATCACGATATTGATTACCTACATATAACCTCTGTCTGAGAGCAGGATGGATGGTCATGGTGGCCAACTTGGCTATTTCTGGGCCATTCACCAAGACACTTTCTGCCCCAGAATCCCATAGTCTCAATAACCAAGCCGGCACACTTTCTCTAGGCTTCTGCCGAAATCGTTGTACTAAGTCCATTAATTCTGTTGCCGTGTATGGCCGTGCCGTTACATGTAAATGAGTCTGGGCAGGGGGCCATTGATCAGGCGGCACCCCTGCTGGTCTGTCCTGTACTTTTTTTGTTTTCTGGGTTACAACAGGACGGATTTCCAGGGGATCAGTCAGAATAGGACATTCAAGGTCTGATTTGGATTTCTTGTTCTCCTGATCAACGAAGTCTGTTGATTCAGGAGTCTGGTCATCATTTATTGAAATACTACGAATTTGGCCTATGGGAAGATGTAGAATTGGCTTCTTCCCTGTTAAAACGCCAAGTTCGTGCTCTAGCTTTTCAACGCGGTCTTTCAAAAGCTGATTTTCCGTTTCTAAAGTATTATTTCTTAAGTCCGCATGATTTAAGGCAGTTAATAATGGCCATGCCACCATGGAGGCAGCCAGTTGTCTTTCTTTAGTAATGAGGACATCCTTGCCAAGTCCTTGAAAATAGTCCGCCATGCGATATGGGGAGATATTGCCCATAACGCGTAAGGGACCCCATTTTTCAATGATAGTAGCTAACTCATAATAGGGCGATCCCTCAAATCCTGGGATCAGCCCTGGAATCATTTTCTCTAGAGGAGTATTGTTCTCCCCCTTGACCCATTTATAGAAATTCCAAAGAAAAGACATGATGTTAATTTCAGTATATTTGGCCTGCCTGGCTCGCCAAGTGTATAATCAAGATGCTATAATTGCAATATAGTTGTTTAATCAACAGATATCAAGATGTTGTAATCACAATATAATCGAGAGAATCAAGCAAGGTAGACAATGATCACAGAGAGAATAAGCGGAAGAGCTTACCCTTCGGCTGAGCTCACCAGAAGACACCAAGAGAGGGGATCTCCAGAAGAGATCCTTCCCCTCTGGTAGCCAGCTCTTCAATAGGTCTAGGAGGGGTGGAGCCTGGCTCCACCCCTTCCGGCAGCACAGGTGAATTGCCTTCACCTGTGCTCCTCTGGCTGACTCATGGCTCGCCTCAGGTGATTAATCAGAGGTTCAGGCCGTGACTCAGCAGTTCCCATACACCAGGAAACAAGAGTTTCATTCGGGCGCCGTGTAAACTCCTTTCTTGAACCTTGGATTTCAGTCATCTTTAGAGGCCGGCGAGTAGTAATAGAGACTTCCTATTCATCACTTTCTTCTGCATGTCTCTTAGTTTTCCCTTTTGCCTTTCGCGATGGTGGTGGTTCTGAGGAGGGCCCCTCGCCTGGATCTTCCTCCTCCTCCTCCTCTTCTTCTCTTTTTCGTTCAAGACGCGAAGACACTCGTTTCCATTTCTTGCCCTCCACAGGAGCAACCGGTATTGTTACTGGTGTCTCCTGTGATTGATTAGATTTGACTTGGGGATTTTCCCCTTTGGCTTGAACCTCAGCTCGGAAACTCTCTCTCTCCAGAATGGTATTATATAGGGCACGGTAAGCACAAGCCAAACCCCAAATAAGTTGTACCTCCTTAGATTTATGTAAGCCGCATAGTCCCTGACTCAAATACTGGCTTAGTTTCTCAGGATCCCACAGGTGTTCAAGAGTAAAATCCCATGACATTGCGGGTCCCCATGCTTCTAAGACCTTTCCTAAACCTCTCCATATCCCCTGCCAGTCATCATTCTCTAGTTTTTGAGGAGACTCCTTATTACGAATGCTTAGGAATACATTCAGGAGAATTGATGACACGAACAACAACATGAGTATTAATTCAAGATTCGAAAAACGTTTTACAAACCGAAAAGAAAATCCGGAGACTGGTCTGAACATTGTGTTGTTTGTAAAATTAGCTATTCCATTTGGGATGTAGCTGTTTGTGAAATTAGCCATTCCTTCTGGGATGTAAATGTCAAAATTCAAATCATACCACATTGCAAGTAGGTAAAACATAGGTGGCTCCATCAGTGCCATTATGTACCTATATACGGACGCAATTCCAACACACGTAAGTGCAAGACGGATTATTGGCCAGTAGGTTGTGAGTAACACCATTGCTTTAAATCCTTTACACAGCGCCCCCACGATAACGAGTGGGTTCATCAGACGTGCCTGCTAAAAAGGGGTTAATGTATTGAAGCTAACAAGAGCAGGAAAAAAAAAAGGCACTACCCAGACTAAGTAGTGCTCAAAGTTTACAAATATCCCAGAACACTGGCAGTACGCCTAATCTTTCAAGGTCAGGTTTTCCAGCACAGAAACTTGAACTACTGATAATGCTCCCTAACGAAGCTCTCTAAGAGCAGAGAGAAAAAAAGATCCGTTCTAACAGCTAAAAAGCAGCTCGGGCCCCACGTTGGGCGCCAAAAATCTGTCACGGAGTTGACCAGATCAATCTATGTCCGTGACGGGGCGACAGGCCTCTGCCCTCCCCCCCCACCCCAGTCCCACAAAAATGGGGAGGAAGGAAGGGAGGAAAAGAGCAGCGGCACCAATCTATGGAGGAAAACTTATTTTACTATAATATTGGAATACAAGATAGCACAATATATACAATTTAATTGAAATTGAGATTAATGAATCAGACAAGATGAGAGAGAGAGAGAGAGAGTTCCCGGAACCGAGTCAAACCTGAAAAGGCTTGGAACGGCTAGGAAAGCACCCTCCAGCACCCACTGCCAGGCAGCAAGAGAGCGCCCCCCCCACCCGGAAGGGCCAGATCCCGTGACTTCTGTAACATACAGGGATAGGTGCTTGGAATTGGGGCAGTGATACTTTAATGCCCCGTATACCACATGATGTTTTGATGTGGAATACTGAAACCCAGAAACAAAAAACAAAACAAAAACAAAAACATAGAACCATGACACCAATGCTACATTTCCTTTCTCTGTGTCACAGGTCAGCTGGCGCTAGAAGTGGACGGCATCCAGTGTGAATGGAGGTCAGTGCAGGAGCGGCTGCTGCTGGGAGGAAGGAAGTGCAGGCTGATGGACGCTGACGCATCTCCCGGCGTGGTACCAGAGGAGGCAGCAGTGATGCTGGGGGGCAGTTGCAGAAGAACACGAGGAGCTCCTCAGCAGGAAGCCACAGACCCTGCAGAAAGCTGCAGCGGACTCAGAGCACACGTGGATGCCCAGGAGGAAATGCAGGCTCAGCGTTGGAGCAGCGCCTGGCCACTGAGTTCTGCGGCCCGAGAACCAAGCTGTTCTGCCTTTGCCCAGATGGCTTTCCAAGGTGGACTCGTCTGTCCTCACAAAAACCAGAGGGCTGACTCATCCAAATGCTGGCTGATTGCTTGGGAGCCCAAATCCTTCCGGCCCCCAATCTGGGGGCAGCCTGGGGGCAACATCTCCTGGGTCTGATCATGCCGTGCCTGAGCGAGAGGATGACCCAGGCTGGTTACACAAGAGTCATCTGAATTTCTCTGTTCTGTTACTTCAGATAACGCCATTGGGCGGCCCTCATGTTTTCTTACAATTTGGAACCAGGCCTGGTGACTTTGGGCCAGAGCCCAAAAGGCTGCATCCAGCCCAGGGGCTCACAGCCACAGCCCCACTTAGAGAGGCTGGCACACGGCCTGGGCCTAAAGATGCTGCCAGAGGAGCCAGCAGTGGCCCTGGGGCCGGAACACACAGCCAGAGAGACTGGCAGCGGCCAAAGGACCTGAAGCCACAGCCTGAGCGGCCAGCACCGACCCTGGGTTGAAGCCCAGCCAGAGGGGCTGCCCTGGCCCTGGGCCTAAACCTGGAGCCACAGCACGAGAAGCCGGCACCAGCTTCGGGCCTGAAGCCACAGCCTGAGAGCCGGCCCTGAAGTCTGAAGCTCCAGCCAGAGAGCCAGCACCAGCCCTGGGCCATAATGCCGCGGTTACAGCCACAGGGGCAGCGCCAGAGCCGGGGCTGACAGCCACACCTACAGCCGGGTGGGCTGGCACCGGCCGTGGAGCCTAAAGCCAGTCCTGAAAGGCCGGCACCAGGCCTAGGCCTGACGCACAGCCCGAGAGGCCGGCACCAGGCCGAGGGCCCAAAGCCACAGGCAGAGGCCGGCACCGGGCCGAGGGCCCAAAGCCACAGGCAGAGGCCGGCACCGGGCCGAGGGCCCAAAGCCACAGGCAGAGGCCGGCACCGGGCCGAGGGCCCAAAGCCAGAGGCAGAGGCCGGCACCGGGCCGAGGGCCCAAAGCCACAGGCAGAGGCCGGCACCGGGCCGAGGGCCCAAAGCCAGAGGCAGAGGCCGGCACCGGGCCGAGGGCCCAAAGCCACAGGCAGAGGCCGGCACCGGGCCGAGGGCCCAAAGCCAGAGGCAGAGGCCGGCACCGGGCCGAGGGCCCAAAGCCACAGGCAGAGGCCGGCACCGGGCCGAGGGCCCAAAGCCACAGGCAGAGGCCGGCACCGGGCCTGGGCACAGCTGTGCCTTCCTGTTGCTTTCTGCTGATTCCTGTAGGGCTCCACTGACCGCTCTGAGGCCATGCTGCTCCTTACTGGTTGTCACTTGGCCATGCTGCACGTTTCTGCTCCGTACTGCTGTGCACTCCTCCCAGCTCCTACTTGTTCCTCTGGGACCCCGCTGACCACTACGAGGCCATCCTGCCTTTTTACTGGGCTGCACAAGGGTATCTTCACTTCTCTGTGGCTTTACTTCAATTCTCCCCCATTCAATGAACCCCATTCACCCCATGGGTGAGTCTCACGTTTCCTACAATTTGGATCTGGGAGGTGACCATTCCTTTGCCTATGATGAAAGCACAGCGGCGATGCAGGCACTTGCTGAGGTCACAGTGGTTGCCAGGCTGGGAGCGTTTGTGGCCCAGCTGGAGCAGAGCTGGTGCTCTGGTGAGCGTGCTGCACACGGAGACTGAGCTCTGTGCTTTTCTGGAGAGAGAGAGATCCTTCTTTTGAGCCCACTGGGAGCAGCGCTGCGGCGTGGGATATTTCAGGAGAAAAACAGGGATTTCTATGAAAATAAACGATATTTCAGGGGAAAACAGGGATTTCTATGAAAATAAGCGATATTTAAGGGGAAAAACAGGGATTTGTGTGAAAGTAAGTGATATTTTTGGGAAAAACAGGGTTTTCTATGAATATCAGCGGTATTAAAGGGGAAAAACAGGTATTTTGATGCAAAATAAGCGATATTTTAGTGGAAAAACAGGGATTTCTATGAAAATAAGTGATATTTTTGGTTAAAAAAGGGATTTCTATGAAAATAAGCGATATTTAAGGTTAAAAACAGGGATTTCTATGAAAATAAGTGATATTTTAGGGGAAAAACAGGGATTTCTCTGAAAATAAGCGATTTTTGAGGTTAAAAACAGGGATTTCTATGAAAATAAGCGATATTTTAGGTTAGAAACAGGGATTTCTATGAAAATGAGTGATATTTTAGGTTAAAAACAGGGATTTCTATGAAAATATGCGATATTTAAGGTTAAAAACAGGGATTTCTATGAACATAAGCGATATTTTACTGCAGTCGCCCGTTCCCGGCGAGCGGGCCACAAGAGAGCGGGCTACATGAGGCTGCAAGCGGAAGCCGGCAAGAAGCGCGATATCTCGGGCAGCGAGTGCGAACGCTCCCAAGCGCTTCAGCGTGAATGCTGCTTCGCAGCCGAGACAGCCGGGTCGTGCCGTTCCGATGCCGAGAAGGGGCGAATTCGGCCTGTCGCAGTGCGTCCGAAGGGTGCTATTTTCGTTGCAGAGCAGGAAGGGTTCCCCTGGCCTTTTCTGAATTGTTCTCTCATAGGGAGCCACAGGCACCCATAGCGACCCATAAAGATCCATAGAGACACATCGGGATCCATAGAAACCCACAGGAAGTCATAGGGACTCAGAGAAAGCCAAAGGGACACATAGGAACCCCTAAGGCGCCATGGGGATGCATAGGGGGCCATAGAGATCCATTCAGACCCACAGAAATCCTTAGGGAGCCAGAGGGACCCATGGAGATACATAGCGACCCATAGCAACCCATAGAGACCCATAGAAACACATAGGCACCCATAGGAATCCTTAGGGACCCATAGGCAGCCATTGCACACAATAGGGACCCATAGAGATAGATGCATGGGGACCTATAGGGACGCATAGGGACCCATAGAGATACATTCAGACCCATAGAAATGCATATGGAGCCATAGGGACCCATAGAGACACATAGGGGCACATAGGGACCTATAGGCATACATAGGGAACCATAGGGACCCATGGAGAACCAAAGAGACCCAAAGGGACAGATAGAGATGCATGGAGAACCATAGGGACCCATGGAGAGCCATAGAGAAACATAGAGATGCATTCAGAACCATAGAAACTCATAGGGACCCATAGCGACCAATGGAGAACCACAGGGACCCCTAGAGACACATAGAGATACATAGTTAACCATAGGGACCCACAGAGACTCATAGGGAACCATAGGGACCCACAGAAGTACATAGGGAGCCATAGGGACACATAGGCATCCATAGCGACCCATAGAGACCCCTAGGAACCCATAGGTACTCATAGAGACCCATAGAAAACCATAGGGCTCTAAAGGGAACCCATTGGGAACCATAGAGACATATGGCGAGCCATAGGGACTGACAGGGACCCATAGAGACCAATAGGGACACATAGGCACCCAGAGAGACCCATAGGGACCCATAGGGACACATAAGGGCCCATAGGGACACATAAGTACCTTAGAAACCATAGGGACCATAGGGATGCTTAGGGACCCATAGAGACCCATAGAGATCTATGGGGAACGATAGGGACCCATAGGGAAATGTAAAGATACATAGTGACCCACAGCGACCCATAGGCACCGATAGAGACCCATAGAGATCCATAGAGACCCATAGAGATCCATATGGGAACACAGGGACCCATAGATATACACAGGGAACCATAAGGACCCATAGGGAACCATAGAGATACATTCGGACCCATAGAAACTCATAGGGATCCATAGGGACCCATAGTGAGCCATAGAGACCCATAGGGACCCATGGAGAACTACAGGGCTACATAGGAACCCATAGGGATACATAGAGACCCATAGAAACTCATAGGGACGGGTAGAGAAACATGGAGACCCACAGAGACCCATAGAGACCTATGGCGAGATATAGGGACCAATAGGGACCCATAGGGACCCATAGGGACCCATGGAGACCCATGGAGACCCATAAGGATACATAAGGAACCATAGGATATTGGGAGCTATAGAGACGCATAGGGACCCTTAGGGACACATATGGACCCATAGAGATCCATAGGACTGCATAGGGACCCGTAGAGATGCATTCAGACCCATGGAAACTCATAGGGACCCATAGCGTCCCACAGAGACCCATAGCGACCCATAGAAAACCATACGGCTGTATAGAGACCCACAGGGAACCATAGAGACCTATGGAGAGCCATAGGGACACATATGGAGACGTAGAAGGCAATAGAGGACCATAGAGGCCCACAGGGACCCACAGGGACCCATAAAGAACCATAGTGATAAAAAGGGACACATAGTGGAATATAGTGACCCATAGAGACACATAGAGACCCATAGAGACCTATGGCAAGCCATAGGGACCCATACAGATACATTCAGGCCCATAGAAACCCATAGGGACCTGTAGAGAACCAGAGAGGACCATAGGGCTGCATAGGGATCCATAGGGAGCCACAGGGACACCTAGAGAAAAAAAAGGAACCCATAGCGACCCATAGCGACCCATAGAGAACCGTAGAGATCCATAGGGCTGCATAGCAACCCATAGGGATCCACAGGGACACATAGAGACCCATAGGGACCCATGGAGATGCAGAGAGACCCATAGAGATACATAAGGAACCACAGGGAGATATTGGGAGCTATAGAGACGCATAGGGACCATTAGGGACACATATGGACCCATAGAGATCCATAGTTCTGCATAGGCACCCATAGAGATACATTCAGACCCATAGCGACTCATAGAGACCCATAGCGAAAAAATAGAGCCCCATAGAGACACATAGAGAGCCATAGGGAGCCATAGGGAGCCATCCCTAAGGACCCATAGGGAAACACAGAGATAAATTCAGACCCATTGAATATCATATCGAAACATAGAAACCAATAGAAACCAAAAGGGACCCACAGGGACACATAGAAAGCCATAGGGACTCATAAAAACCCCTAAGGCACCATGGGGATGCATAGGGAGCCATAGAGATCCATTCAGACCCACAGAGACCCGTAGGGAGCCAGAGGGACCCATGGAGATACATAGCGACCCATGGCGACCCATGGCGACCCATGGCGACCCATGGCGACCCATAGGCACCCATAGGCACCCATAGGCACCCATAGGCACCCATAGAGATACATAGGGACCCATAGAGACCCATAGAGACCCAAAGAGACCCAAAGAGACCCAAAGAGACCCAAAGAGACCCAAAGAGACCCAAAGAGACAGATAGAGATGCATAGAAAACCATAGGGACCCATAGGGACCCATAGGGACCCCTAGGGACCCATGGAGAACTAGAGGGCTGTATAGGTACCCAGAGGGATACATTCAGACCCATTGAAAATCATAGGGACCCATGGGGATGCATTCAGACCCATAGAAACTCATAGGGATCCATAGGGACCCATAGGGAGATATAGAGAGACATAGGGACAGATAGAGATACATACAGAACCATAGGGATCCATAGGGAACCATAGGGACACATGGAGAGCCAAAAGGCTGCATAGGGACCCATAGAGATACATTCGGGCCCATAGAAAACTGTAGGAAGCCATAGGGACCCAAGGAGATACATAGAGACATATAGCGACCCATAGAGTGCCATAGAGAGCCAGAGAAACACATAGAAATCCATAGGGAGCCATAGGGAGCCATAGAAACTCATAAGGATCCATAGGGACCCATGGAGAAACACAGGGCTGCCTAGGGACCCATAAAGACACACTCAGACCCATAGAAACTCATAGGGAAGCATAGCGACCCATAGGGACCCATAGAGATGCAAAGGGAACCCTAGGCAGATATGGAGACCCATAAGGAAACGTAAGGAATCATAGTGACCCATAGAGAGCCATAGGGATACATAGGGACCCATAGGGACCCATAGGGGTACAAAGGCAGCCATAGAGATACATAGGGAAACATAGGGACCCGTGGGGACTCATAGAGTGTCATACGGACCCATAGGGACCCATCGGGAGCCATGGAGACACATAGGGACACATAGTGACACATAGGGACCCATACAAATTCGAAGGGACCCATAGCGACCCATGGAGAGATACATAGAGACACGTAGGGACTCTTTGGGACCCATAGAGACACGTAGGGAACCATAGGGAACCACAGGCAATATAGCGACCCATACAGACCCATAGGGACCTATAGGGGAACATAGAAACCCATAGATATACATAGGGAGCCATAGCGACCCATAGGGACCCATAAAAGACCATAGGGCTGTATAGGGACCCACAGAGAACCGTAGAGACCAATGGAGAGCCATAGGGACACACATGGAGACATAGAGGCCCACAGAGGCCCACAGAGGCCCACAGAGGCCCACAGAGGCCCACAGAGGACCACAGAGGACCACAGAGGACCAGAGGGATGTATGGAGACCTGTAGGGAACCATAGTGAAATATAAAGATATATAGCGACCCACAGCGACCCATAGGCACCAATAGAGACACCTAGAGATCCATAGGGACCCGTAGAGACCCATAGAGACTCATAGAGTCTCATAGAGTCTCATAGGGAACCGTAGAGACCCATAGAAAAACATAGGGCTGTATAGGGACCCATAGGGACCCATAGAGATACATAGGGACCCATAGCGACCCATAGGGAGCCATAGAAAAACATAGGGCTCTAAAGGGAACCCATTGGGAATCATAGAGACATATGGCGAGCCATGGGGAACCACAGGGAGCCATAGAATCCTAGAATCCCAAGGTTGGAAACGACCTCTAAGATCATCCAGGCCAACCGTCTCCTCATCACCACTGCCACCACTAGTACTAAACCATAGCATGCAGCACGTCGTCCAGACGCCTCTGGAACGCCGCCAGGGACGGCGACTCCACCACCTCCCTGGGCAGCCATTGCAGAGCCTGAGCGCTCTCGGAGAGAAGAAGTTCTTCCTTATGGCCAACCTCAACCTGCTCTGATACAACTTGCGGCCATTGCCCCGTGTGCTGCTCGTCGCCTGGGAGAAGAGGCCAAATCCCTCTTCAGCACAGCCTCCCTTCAGCAGGTTGTACAGTGCGGTGGGCTCTGCCCTGAGCCTCCTCTGCTCCACACCCAACCATCCCAGCTCCCTCAGCCGCTCCTCACAAGACTTGTGCTCCACACCCCTCACCAGTTTCGCTGCCCTTCTCTGCACACGCTCCAGGACCTCAACGTCTTTCCTGTAGTGAGGAGCCCCAAACTGAACCCAGCACTCGAGGTGCGGCCTCACCAGCGCTGAGTACAGGGGATGCTCAGCTCCCTGCTCCTGCTGGCCACCCTGTTTCTAATGCAGGCCAGGATGCCGCTGGCCCTCTTGGCCACCTGGGCACGCTGTGGGCTCACGTTCAGCCGAGCATCAACCAACACCCCCAGCTCCTTCTCTTCTTCACACTCATCCAGACACTCACCCCCAAGCCTGTACCGCTGCATGGGGTTCTTGTGCCCAAAGTGCACAACTCCACACTTGGCCTTGTTGAACCTCATCCCATTCACCTCAGCCCAGCGCTCCAGCCTGTCTCAATCCCTCTGCAGGGCCGCCCTGCCCTCAGGCAGATCCACACCACCTCCCAGCTTGGTGTCATCTGCAAACTTGCTGAGGGTACACTCAATCCCTTCATCTAAGTCGTCAATGAAGATATTAAACAGGATGGGCCCCAGCACCGACCCCACTTGTAACAGGTCTCCAGCTGGACTTCACTCCATTGACCACCACCCGTTGAGCACGGCCCTCCAGCCAGTTTCTTATCCAACGGAGGGTAAAACTGTCCAAGCCACGGGCAGCCAGTTTCCGCAGAGGGATACTGTGTGAGACCGTGTCAAAGGCTGTGCTGAAGTCTAGGTAGACGACACCAACAGCCTTTCCCTCATCTACCAGTCTGGTCACCCAGTCGTAGAAGGAGATGAGGTTGGTCAAACACAACCTGCCTCTCATGAACCCATGCTGGCTGGGCCTGATCCCATGGACATCGCGCACGAGCCGTGCGATCTCACCCAGGGGGATTTGTTCCATGACCTTCCCTGGCACTGATGTCAGGCTGACAGGCCTGTAGTTCCCCGGATCCTCCTTATGGCCCTTCTTGTAGATGGGAGTCACATCAGCAAGCCTCCAATCCTCTGGAACCTCTCCAGTCAACCAGGAGCGCTGGCAGATAGCCGAGAGCGGCTTAGCGATCACCCCCGCCAACTCCCTCAGCACCCTAGGATGAAGCCCATCCGCTCGCATGGACTTGTGACTGTCCAGGTGGAGGAGGAGCTCTCTAACTGTCTCCACCTCGATCTCCGGGGAGACATGCTGCGTGTCGGCCCAGATACCCAGATCAGGGCACAAGGTGCCTGTAAGACAGCTGGTCTGACCAGGAAAGGCAGATGGAAAGAAGGCGTTGAGGACCTCAGCCTTCCCCTTGTCATCTGTGGTCACGTTCCTCGCCGCATCAATCAAAGGACAGAGATTATCCTTGGTTTTTCTCTTGCTATTGATATATTTGTAAAAGGATTTCTTATTCTGCTTTACTGCAGTGGCCAATCTAAGTTCAAGATGGGCTTTCGCCTTCCGGACTTCCTCCCTGCATACCTTTGCAACTTCCTTGTAATCTCCCCTAGTAGCCTGTCCCTTCTTCCACAGGACATAGACTCTCTTTTTCTTCCTGAGTCTTGACAGTAATTCCCGGCTCATCCACACCGGTCTTCTCCCCCTATGGCTCGCCTTACGGTATTCAGGGACAGCCTGTTCCTGCGCCTTTAAGATTTCCACCTTGAGGAGCGTCCAGGCTTCCTGGACCCCTTTACCCTTGAGGAGCAACTCCCAAGCGTCCTGAGCAGGTCAAAGTCTGCCCTCTGGAAGTTCAAGATAGCAGTTTTGGTAGTCACCCTTCTGACATCTCCAAGAATAGAGAACTCTACAATTTCATGGTCGCTCTGCCCTAGACAGTCTCCTACCTTCACATCACCTACCAGACCTTCTTTGTTAGCAAAGAGCAGGTCGAGCAGGGCACCACCCCTGGTAGGCTCTTGTACCAGCTGTGTAAGGAAGCTATCTTCCACACACTCCAGAAACCTCTTGGACTGTTTTCTTTGCGCCATGTTATATTTCCAACATATATCAGGGAAGTTGAAATCCCCCACAAGAACAAGTGCTGGCGATTGCACGACTTCTGCAAGCTGCTTGTAAAACGCTTCGTCCATCTCCTCATCCTGATTTGGTGGTCTATAACAGACTCCAATTACGACGTCTCCCCCACAGGCCTTCCCCCTGATCCTCACCCATAGACACTCCACTTTATCATTTGCAATCTCAAGCTCTTCAACATCAAAACAGTCCTTAATATAAAGGGCCACACCACCGCCCTTCCTTCCTTGTCTATCCCTTCTGAAGAGCTTATAGCCATCGATCTCAACACTCCAGTCATGGGGGCAGTCCCACCATGTTTCAGTAACAGCAGCTAGGTCATAGTTAGCCTGGCGCACAATCGTTTCCAGTTCCTCCTGCTTGTTGCTCATGCTGCGTGCATTGGTATAGATGCACTTGAGCCGAGTCATTTGCCTCACTCCCAGCTCTACAATTGTTCCCCTAGGCTCTTCTCCTGTGAGGCCTGTACTGTCCCCTTCCCCCGTCATAATTACTTTAAAGCTCTATCGATGAGCCCCGCTAGCTCCTGAGCTAAGATTCGTTGCCCCCTTTGAGATAGGTGAGCTCCATGGTGGGAGAGCAAGCCAGGGGCCGAGAAAACTACCCCATGATCGAAGAATCCAAAGTTTCTGGCTCGGCACCAGCCTCTGAGCCAGTTATTCATTGCTTGGACCTTCCGTGCAAGCTCTGAATCCCAGACCGCCCCTGATAGTACAGAACAAAAGACTACTTGTGCTCCTGCACCTTGAACTAAGCGCCCTAAACCCTTGAAATCTCTTTTCATTGCCCATAGGCTTGTCTGAGCAATTTCTTCACTGCCCGCCTGAACTAAGAGCAATGGAAAGTAATCAGTGGGCCTCACCAGCTTTGGTATTTTCCTGCTTATGTCTCTGACCCAGGCCCCAGGAAGGCAGCACACTTCTCAGTGGCTTAGGGAACCATAGAGATACATTCAGACTCATAGAAAGTCATAGGGAAACATAGCGACCCATAGAAACCCAAAGGGACCCATAGGCATCTGTAGAAAGTCATAGGGAGCCACAGGCACCCAGAGCGACCCATAAAGATCCATAGGGACACATCGGGATCCAGAGAAACCCATAGGAACCCATAGGGACTCCTAGAAAGCTATAGGGACACATAGGAACACCTAAGGCACCATGAGGATGCATAGGGAGCCATAGAGATCCATTCAGACCCACAGAAACCCATAGGGACCCATGGAGATACATAGCGACCCATAGCAACCCATTAGAGACCCATAGAGACATATAGGCACCCATAGGCACCCATAGCAATCCTTAGGGACTCATAGGCAGCCATTGCACACAATAGGGACCCATAGAGATAGATGCATGGGGACCTATAGGGACGTGTAGGGCCCCATAGTGCCTCACAGGGCCCCATAGGGATGCTTAGGGACCATTAGAGACCCAGAGAGATGCATGGGGACCTATAGGGACGCATAGGGACCCATAAAGATGTATAGCGACCCACAGTGACCCATAGGCACCGATAGAGACACACAGAGGTCCATAGGGACCCATGGAGACCCATAGGGAACAATAGGGACCCATAAAGATCCAGAGGGACCCATAGGGATACATAGAAACCCATAGGAAGCCATAGGGACACATAGGGACCCCTAAGAAGCCATGGGGATGCATAGGGACCCATAGAGATACATTCGGACCCATAGAAACCTGTAGGGAGCCATAGGGAGCTATAGAGAGCCAAAGGGACAGATAGAGATACAAAGGGACCCATAGGGACACATAGGGACCCATACAAATTGGAAGGGACCCATAGCGACCCATGGAGAGATACATAGAGACACATGGGGACTCTTAGGGACCCATAGAGACACGTAGGGAACCATAGGCAACCACAGGCAATAAAGCGACCCATAGAGACCCATAGAGACTCATAGGGACCTATGGCAAGCCATAGGGATCCATAGGGACCCATAGGGTCCCATAGGGACCCATGGAGATGCAGAGAGACCCATAAGGATACATACAAAACCACAGGGAGATACTGGGAGATACAGAGATGCATAGGGACCATTAGGGACACATATGGACCCATAGAGATCCATAGTTCTGCATAGGGCCCCATAGAAATACATTCTGATTCATAGAAACTCATAGAGACCCATAGCGAAAAAAAGAGCCCCATAGAGACACATAGAGATCCATAGGGAACCATAGGGAGCCATGGAGACCCATAGGGACCCACAGGGACCCACAGGGACCCATAGGCAAACATAGAGATAAACTCAGACCCATTGAATATCATATCGAAACAAAGAAACCAATAAATAACAAAAGGGACCCATAGGGACACATAGAAAGCCATAGGGAGCCATAGAGATCCATTCAGACCCACAGAGACCCGTAGGGAGCCATAGGGACCCATGGAGATACATAGGGACCCATAGCAACCCATAGGGACCCATAGCGATACATAGGGACCCATAGCGATACATAGGGACCCATAGCGATACATAGGGACCCATAGAGACCAAAAGAGACCCAAAGGGACAGACAGAGATACATAAAGGCTAAGCTTTCCCTAATACAGAGATCCGGTATATCGCGACGCTTATACAATTTTATCGCGACGTGTGTTGGTGCAATTCAAGACGAGTGATGACCAGTGGATGTCCATACTCTTCTATGGGCCAGTGCTCGATGACGTGACTGGAGGCATGAGGTCCTGAGGTGCAGGTCCGTTCTATGTTCCATCAGTCCCATGCAGACCATCACCGGGTGTTGTACGCGATCTGACAGCAACACTGGAACGCTTGATGGTGTTTTGTTCCCTCCGGTGGTCCTGAAGGCTCACAGACTCACGGGGAGTAATACAGATGTTTCACAGGTACCAGGAGGGGAAGGTCTGCTCTCCAGGGCGAGATACAGGCCGTATTTCTGTCCTGGGTCAACACTTCCGCCTGTACGGGGGCACGTCCTGGCCGCCTGTACCACACCTTCTGGCCGGATATCTGCGGCTGCATAACGATATCAGGCACCAAAGGAGGTGTCCTGATCTGCCACAGGGACACGATGGGGGTCCCTTTAGCAATAAAGATCGGAGTGTTGACCACAATATCAGTAGGCCACGTACCTGTTACTGGAGGGACTGCTGAGCCTCCCACCTCCAATAGTCTCCCCCAAGGTGCAAGTAGGCCACACCACTTGGGTCCTACCTGCACCTTCCAGGGCCGTTTTATTTTATGGGTACCCGGCTCCAAATGCTCAGGGGCAGGGAGCAGAAGATTATTTTCGTTACCAATCTGGGGTCTTACCTGATGATCAGTGCCCGTAATTTGGATCCTAAGCCTATGGGGTGGCCCATGTCGTCTGCAACATTCTCAGGGCACTGGGTCTGCCGTCTCGAGGTCTTTCATTCAGGTCCCGCAGGGTTTCATACAGTCTTTTTGTCCACCCCTGCAAGGACTGGGAGTCTGTCTTCAGGGCAGCCTTAAGAATACCATTATAACGTTCGATCGCCATTCGATGTTATTGTCTTCTGCCCAGCGCTGTATCGTTGCACCAGTAAAATGAGTCCCTTGGTCGCTCTCGATGACTTGAGGTGTCCCGGAGGCAGACATCAGTTTAGTGAGTGCCTTGATGGTATATGCCTGGTTTGCTTTCGGTATTGGATAGGCCTGCAGCAGCCCACTTGCAGTGTCGACACAGGTCAGGGCGTATCTTGCCCCTTCGGAGCGAGGAAGGGGCCCGATGTAATCGACCTGCCATCGCTGGAGAGGACTGTGTCCCCTAGCAAGATGGGCTGTTGTTTTGGGCAACGATCTCGGTCTCATCTTGGAGCAAGCGTCGCAATCCTGGCATGCCTGGACGATATCAGATAGTTGTATGGGCAGTCCCCATGCTTTAGCAGCTGCCCACATTGTCTTTTGTCCAGCATGCCGTAGCTTCTGATGTAACCAGTGGGCGATGTTCTCAGATGGTGAATTCTCAATCCATCGAACTCGGGCCAGTGTGTCGGCTTCATCGTTTCCCGGTGACTGTAGGGGCTGATGACCAGAAACATGGTAGACACGTACAGTCCTGTGTCTGACCGTATTCCATATATCTAACCACATGTCTTTGCCCCAGATCGTGGGGTGGACAGTCCATTCCTGGGTGGCCCACTGTGCAATGCAAAGAGTGAGCCCCCGGTACACAGCCCAACTATCTGTGCAGATGTTCAGGATACCATCACCGGGTTCCTTGGTTATAACCATCCACACGACCCGCAGTTCTGCTCCCTGCCCCTGAGAATTTGGAGCCGGGTGCCCATAAAATAAAATGGTTTTTATCTCCCTACTCAATGTGTCCATTAGGGAGGCAATATTGGGTACGGCCGCATGAATAGGCGGCGTGACCTTATTTAATTCTCTGTAATCTACTGCCATCCTCCAGGTGCCATCCGACTTTCGCACTGGCCATATGGGGGAGTTATACGGGCTGTGTGCAGGTCTTATAATACCCACTTTTTCTAATTCCTGAACCGTTCTCGGTATTTCATCCTGCCCACCCGGGAGTCTATACTGTCTGACGTTAGTAATCCGGCGCGGTTTCGGCAGGCAAACAGGACCACGTTCCGCATGGCCTCTTACCATTGCCTGCACCGCCCGGATACTGATACATCTCTGTCGAAGTCTGAACTCTCCCACAGTTGTTTGGAGAGCCAGACCCCACAGAATATCTTCGCCCAGGATGTATTCTTGGACTGGGGCAATAGACACCTTGTACTCCCGGGGTGGGAGATGCCCAACCCCCAATTTTAACCATGTTTGGGTGACAGGAATAGTCTGTCCCCCAAAACCACCAATCGTCACTCTGTCACCATCAAATTTTCCCGGATCTCCATAGATAATTGATGTTTCTGCTCCCGTGTCTACCAATGCCGTTACTCTCCGCATATTTTTTCGGAACCAATAAATCGTTCATTCTACATAGGGCCTCCGGTCCCGTCTGGAGGCCCTACGGGGACTGACATCCCTTGTCACTCCATGAATTGGGCTAGGGCCAATTCTTTTGCTCTGACGGCTCAGGCATTGTGGCCCGAGACACCTGAGGTGGCTTTTTTTTCCTATTTGAAACAATAAAATCTTCTAGGTTCCATGTTGTTGTTGGAACCCTCTCTATAGCTCTTACCCTTGATTTCTTAGGGTAGCTCTGGAATTGTTGATTGTCCTTTAGTTGTCTCCAGAGCTGGAGAAGGACATGGTTGGGCTGGCGGTCGATCTTAGCAAATTGGACCCCAGCCCGAATTAAATCATTAAACATTTGTTTTCGGGATACCCTGATGGGTCCCGATGGAGGAGCTCGAGTAGCCGGCATTTTGGTTTTATTTACCGGCAGGACCTCTGCTTCCTCCAAAAACCGAATATTGCGCCTAGTCCGCGGGCATTCTGTTTCTCCCAGGTCGGCAACTAACTGGGCAGCCTGCTGGACTACGGCTTCTAACACTACAAGGGGATTTAATATGGAGACTAGGGTGCCGTACAGGTGGGAGGGAGCTTGCTGTAAAATTAAATCTCTCATCCCTGCTGAAAATTTAACCATATCAGGGCCATCAAATGTATCTTCATAGATGGCCTCTCTTACACCCAGCTCGCAGATACAGTTTTGAAGGTCCTCCATGGAGGACCACATGCCTGTATATAAAAGTATGTCTGATTTATTCGGCCATACCGTACGGCAGGCCGCCGTTAACCATTCTAGTATAGAATGGTTTTCATCACGATATTGATTACCCACTTATAACCTCTGTCTGAGAGCAGGATGGACAGTCATGGTGGCCAACTTGGCTATTTCTGGGCCATTCTCCAAGACACTTTCTGCCCCAGAATCCCACAGTCTCAATAACCAAGCTGGCACACTTTCTCTAGGCTTCTGCCGAAATCGCTGCACTAAATCCACCAATTCTGTTGCCGTGTATGGCCGTGCCGTTACGTGTCAATGAGTCTGGGCAGGGGGCCATTGATCAGGAGGCACACCTGCCGGTCTGTCCTGTACTTTTTTTTTGTTTTCTGGGTTACGCCAGGACGGACTTCCAGTGGATCAGTCAGAATTGCACACTCAAGATCTGATTTGGATTTCTTGTTCTCCTGATCAACGAATTCTGTTGATTCAGGAGTCTGGTCATCATTTATTGAAATGCTACGAATTTGGCCTAGGGAAGAAGTAGAATTGGCTTCTTCCCTGTTAAAACGCCAAGTTCGTGCTCCAGTTTTTCAACGCGGTCTTACAAAAGCTGAATTTCAGTTTCTAAAGTATTATTTCTTAAGTCCGCATGATTTAAGACACTTAATAGTAGCCATGCCACCATGGAGGCAGCCAGTTGTCTTTCTTTAGTAATGAGAACATGCTTGCCAAGTCCTTGAAAATAGTCCGCCATGCGATATGGGGAGATAATGCCCATAATACATAAGGGATCCCATTTTTCAATGATAACGGCCCGGCCTACGTCGGCGCAGCATGCAGTCGGCCTGCCTCTGGGCGAAGTGCCCGTGCCTTCACTTCGAGCGACGATTCGTTGCAGGGTGCTTCTCGGGGGCCCCGCTCCTGCGCTCCGGGACGAACGGAGGGTAGGGCAGAACCCCCCCTAAAGAGGCAGCTGCACGTTCGCGGCGCCACAGACGTGGTGCTCTCAGGGAACAATGCGGGAAAGGCCAGGGGGACCCTTCCTGCGCTGCCAAGAAAATAGCTCCCTTCGGACGCACTGCGGCGGGCCCAATTCGCCCCTTCTCGGCGTCCGAACGGCACGACCCGGCTGTCTCGGCTGCGAAGCAGCATTCGCGCCCAACCGCTCGGGAGCGTTCGCACTCGCTGCCCGACATATCGCGCTTCTTGCCGGCTTCCGCTTGCAGGCTCATGTCGCCCGCTCTCTCGTGGCCCGCTCGCCGAGAACGGGCGACTGCAGTCGGCTGCGGTTCCCCGAGTCGCGGGCTCTTCTCCGCGCCTCGGACAGCAGCGCTTCCGACGGCGCACGGCCCGCGTAGGCGCAGCATGCACTCGGCCAGCCTGTGGGCGAAGTGCCCGTGCCTTCACTTCGAGCGACGATTCGTTGCAGGGTGCTTCTCGGGGGCCCCGCTCCTGCGCTCCGGGACGAACGGAGGGTAGGGCAGAACCCCCCCTAAAGAGGCAGCTGCACGTTCGCGGCGCCACAGACGTGGTGCTCTCAGGGAACAATGCGGGAAAGGCCAGGGGGACCCTTCCTGCGCTGCCAAGAAAATAGCTCCCTTCGGACGCACTGCGGCGGGCCCAATTCGCCCCTTCTCGGCGTCCGAACGGCACGACCCGGCTGTCTCGGCTGCGAAGCAGCATTCGCGCCCAACCGCTCGGGAGCGTTCGCACTCGCTGCCCGACATATCGCGCTTCTTGCCGGCTTCCGCTTGCAGGCTCATGTCGCCCGCTCTCTCGTGGCCCGCTCGCCGAGAACGGGCGACTGCAGTCGGCTGCGGTTCCCCGAGTCGCGGGCTCTTCTCCGCGCCTCGGACAGCAGCGCTTCCGACGGCGCACGGCCCGCGTAGGCGCAGCATGCACTCGGCCAGCCTGTGGGCGAAGTGCCCGTGCCTTCACTTCGAGCGACGATTCGTTGCAGGGTGCTTCTCGGGGGCCCCGCTCCTGCGCTCCGGGACGAACGGAGGGTAGGGCAGAACCCCCCCTAAAGAGGCAGCTGCACGTTCGCGGCGCCACAGACGTGGTGCTCTCAGGGAACAATGCGGGAAAGGCCAGGGGGACCCTTCCTGCGCTGCCAAGAAAATAGCTCCCTTCGGACGCACTGCGGCGGGCCCAATTCGCCCCTTCTCGGCGTCCGAACGGCACGACCCGGCTGTCTCGGCTGCGAAGCAGCATTCGCGCCCAACCGCTCGGGAGCGTTCGCACTCGCTGCCCGACATATCGCGCTTCTTGCCGGCTTCCGCTTGCAGGCTCATGTCGCCCGCTCTCTCGAGGCCCGCTCGCCGAGAACGGGCGACTGCAGTCGGCTGCGGTTCCCCGAGTCGCGGGCTCTTCTCCGCGCCTCGGACAGCAGCGCTTCCGACGGCGCACGGCCCGCGTAGGCGCAGCATGCACTCGGCCAGCCTGTGGGCGAAGTGCCCGTGCCTTCACTTCGAGCGACGATTCGTTGCAGGGTGCTTCTCGGGGGCCCCGCTCCTGCGCTCCGGGACGAACGGAGGGTAGGGCAGAACGCCCCCTAAAGAGGCAGCTGCACGTTCGCGGCGCCACAGACGTGGTGCTCTCAGGGAACAATGCGGGAAAGGCCAGGGGGACCCTTCCTGCGCTGCCAAGAAAATAGCTCCCTTCGGACGCACTGCGGCGGGCCCAATTCGCCCCTTCTCGGCGTCCGAACGGCACGACCCGGCTGTCTCGGCTGCGAAGCAGCATTCGCGCCCAACCGCTCGGGAGCGTTCGCACTCGCTGCCCGACATATCGCGCTTCTTGCCGGCTTCCGCTTGCAGGCTCATGTCGCCCGCTCTCTCGTGGCCCGCTCGCCGAGAACGGGCGACTGCAGTCGGCTGCGGTTCCCCGAGTCGCGGGCTCTTCTCCGCGCCTCGGACAGCAGCGCTTCCGACGGCGCACGGCCCGCGTAGGCGCAGCATGCACTCGGCCAGCCTCTGGGCGATGTGCCCGTGCCTTCACTTGGAGCGACGATTCGTTGCAGGGTGCTTCTCGGGGGCCCCGCTCCTGCGCTCCGGGACGAACGGAGGGTAGGGCAGAAACCCCCCTAAAGAGGCAGCTGCACGTTCGCGGCGCCACAGACGTGGTGCTCTCAGGGAACAATGCGGGAAAGGCCAGGGGGACCCTTCCTGCGCTGCCAAGAAAATAGCTCCCTTCGGACGCACTGCGGCGGGCCCAATTCGCCCCTTCTCGGCGTCCGAACGGCACGACCCGGCTGTCTCGGCTGCGAAGCAGCATTCGCGCCCAACCGCTCGGGAGCGTTCGCACTCGCTGCCCGACATATCGCGCTTCTTGCCGGCTTCCGCTTGCAGGCTCATGTCGCCCGCTCTCTCGTGGCCCGCTCGCCGAGAACGGGCGAATGCAGTCGGCTGCGGTTCCCCGAGTCGCGGGCTCTTCTCCGCGCCTCGGACAGCAGCGCTTCCGACGGCGCACGGCCCGCGTAGGCGCAGCATGCACTCGGCCAGCCTGTGGGCGAAGTGCCCGTGCCTTCACTTCGAGCGACGATTCGTTGCAGGGTGCTTCTCGGGGGCCCCGCTCCTGCGCTCCGGGACGAACGGAGGGTAGGGCAGAACCCCCCCTAAAGAGGCAGCTGCACGTTCGCGGCGCCACAGACGTGGTGCTCTCAGGGAACAATGCGGGAAAGGCCAGGGGGACCCTTCCTGCGCTGCCAAGAAAATAGCTCCCTTCGGACGCACTGCGGCGGGCCCAATTCGCCCCTTCTCGGCGTCCGAACGGCACGACCCGGCTGTCTCGGCTGCGAAGCAGCATTCGCGCCCAACCGCTCGGGAGCGTTCGCACTCGCTGCCCGACATATCGCGCTTCTTGCCGGCTTCCGCTTGCAGGCTCATGTCGCCCGCTCTCTCGTGGCCCGCTCGCCGAGAACGGGCGACTGCAGTCGGCTGCGGTTCCCCGAGTCGCGGGCTCTTCTCCGCGCCTCGGACAGCAGCGCTTCCGACGGCGCACGGCCCGCGTAGGCGCAGCATGCACTCGGCCAGCCTGTGGGCGAAGTGCCCGTGCCTTCACTTCGAGCGACGATTCGTTGCAGGGTGCTTCTCGGGGGCCCCGCTCCTGCGCTCCGGGACGAACGGAGGGTAGGGCAGAACGCCCCCTAAAGAGGCAGCTGCACGTTCGCGGCGCCACAGACGTGGTGCTCTCAGGGAACAATGCGGGAAAGGCCAGGGGGACCCTTCCTGCGCTGCCAAGAAAATAGCTCCCTTCGGACGCACTGCGGCGGGCCCAATTCGCCCCTTCTCGGCGTCCGAACGGCACGACCCGGCTGTCTCGGCTGCGAAGCAGCATTCGCGCCCAACCGCTCGGGAGCGTTCGCACTCGCTGCCCGACATATCGCGCTTCTTGCCGGCTTCCGCTTGCAGGCTCATGTCGCCCGCTCTCTCGAGGCCCGCTCGCCGAGAACGGGCGACTGCAGTCGGCTGCGGTTCCCCGAGTCGCGGGCTCTTCTCCGCGCCTCGGACAGCAGCGCTTCCGACGGCGCACGGCCCGCGTAGGCGCAGCATGCACTCGGCCAGCCTGTGGGCGAAGTGCCCGTGCCTTCACTTCGAGCGACGATTCGTTGCAGGGTGCTTCTCGGGGGCCCCGCTCCTGCGCTCCGGGACGAACGGAGGGTAGGGCAGAACCCCCCCTAAAGAGGCAGCTGCACGTTCGCGGCGCCACAGACGTGGTGCTCTCAGGGAACAATGCGGGAAAGGCCAGGGGGACCCTTCCTGCGCTGCCAAGAAAATAGCTCCCTTCGGACGCACTGCGGCGGGCCCAATTCGCCCCTTCTCGGCGTCCGAACGGCACGACCCGGCTGTCTCGGCTGCGAAGCAGCATTCGCGCCCAACCGCTCGGGAGCGTTCGCACTCGCTGCCCGACATATCGCGCTTCTTGCCGGCTTCCGCTTGCAGGCTCATGTCGCCCGCTCTCTCGTGGCCCGCTCTCCGAGAACGGGCGACTGCAGTCGGCTGCGGTTCCCCGAGTCGCGGGCTCTTCTCCGCGCCTCGGACAGCAGCGCTTCCGACGGCGCACGGCCCGCGTAGGCGCAGCATGCACTCGGCCAGCCTGTGGGCGAAGTGCCCGTGCCTTCACTTCGAGCGACGATTCGTTGCAGGGTGCTTCTCGGGGGCCCCGCTCCTGCGCTCCGGGACGAACGGAGGGTAGGGCAGAACCCCCCCTAAAGAGGCAGCTGCACGTTCGCGGCGCCACAGACGTGGTGCTCTCAGGGAACAATGCGGGAAAGGCCAGGGGGACCCTTCCTGCGCTGCCAAGAAAATAGCTCCCTTCGGACGCACTGCGGCGGGCCCAATTCGCCCCTTCTCGGCGTCCGAACGGCACGACCCGGCTGTCTCGGCTGCGAAGCAGCATTCGCGCCCAACCGCTCGGGAGCGTTCGCACTCGCTGCCCGACATATCGCGCTTCTTGCCGGCTTCCGCTTGCAGGCTCATGTCGCCCGCTCTCTCGTGGCCCGCTCGCCGAGAACGGGCGACTGCAGTCGGCTGCGGTTCCCCGAGTCGCGGGCTCTTCTCCGCGCCTCGGACAGCAGCGCTTCCGACGGCGCACGGCCCGCGTAGGCGCAGCATGCACTCGGCCAGCCTGTGGGCGAAGTGCCCGTGCCTTCACTTCGAGCGACGATTCGTTGCAGGGTGCTTCTCGGGGGCCCCGCTCCTGCGCTCCGGGACGAACGGAGGGTAGGGCAGAACCCCCCCTAAAGAGGCAGCTGCACGTTCGCGGCGCCACAGACGTGGTGCTCTCAGGGAACAATGCGGGAAAGGCCAGGGGGACCCTTCCTGCGCTGCCAAGAAAATAGCTCCCTTCGGACGCACTGCGGCGGGCCCAATTCGCCCCTTCTCGGCGTCCGAACGGCACGACCCGGCTGTCTCGGCTGCGAAGCAGCATTCGCGCCCAACCGCTCGGGAGCGTTCGCACTCGCTGCCCGACATATCGCGCTTCTTGCCGGCTTCCGCTTGCAGGCTCATGTCGCCCGCTCTCTCGAGGCCCGCTCGCCGAGAACGGGCGACTGCAGTCGGCTGCGGTTCCCCGAGTCGCGGGCTCTTCTCCGCGCCTCGGACAGCAGCGCTTCCGACGGCGCACGGCCCGCGTAGGCGCAGCATGCACTCGGCCAGCCTGTGGGCGAAGTGCCCGTGCCTTCACTTCGAGCGACGATTCGTTGCAGGGTGCTTCTCGGGGGCCCCGCTCCTGCGCTCCGGGACGAACGGAGGGTAGGGCAGAACCCCCCCTAAAGAGGCAGCTGCACGTTCGCGGCGCCACAGACGTGGTGCTCTCAGGGAACAATGCGGGAAAGGCCAGGGGGACCCTTCCTGCGCTGCCAAGAAAATAGCTCCCTTCGGACGCACTGCGGCGGGCCCAATTCGCCCCTTCTCGGCGTCCGAACGGCACGACCCGGCTGTCTCGGCTGCGAAGCAGCATTCGCGCCCAACCGCTCGGGAGCGTTCGCACTCGCTGCCCGACATATCGCGCTTCTTGCCGGCTTCCGCTTGCAGGCTCATGTCGCCCGCTCTCTCGTGGCCCGCTCGCCGAGAACGGGCGACTGCAGTCGGCTGCGGTTCCCCGAGTCGCGGGCTCTTCTCCGCGCCTCGGACAGCAGCGCTTCCGACGGCGCACGGCCCGCGTAGGCGCAGCATGCACTCGGCCAGCCTGTGGGCGAAGTGCCCGTGCCTTCACTTCGAGCGACGATTCGTTGCAGGGTGCTTCTCGGGGGCCCCGCTCCTGCGCTCCGGGACGAACGGAGGGTAGGGCAGAACGCCCCCTAAAGAGGCAGCTGCACGTTCGCGGCGCCACAGACGTGGTGCTCTCAGGGAACAATGCGGGAAAGGCCAGGGGGACCCTTCCTGCGCTGCCAAGAAAATAGCTCCCTTCGGACGCACTGCGGCGGGCCCAATTCGCCCCTTCTCGGCGTCCGAACGGCACGACCCGGCTGTCTCGGCTGCGAAGCAGCATTCGCGCCCAACCGCTCGGGAGCGTTCGCACTCGCTGCCCGACATATCGCGCTTCTTGCCGGCTTCCGCTTGCAGGCTCATGTCGCCCGCTCTCTCGAGGCCCGCTCGCCGAGAACGGGCGACTGCAGTCGGCTGCGGTTCCCCGAGTCGCGGGCTCTTCTCCGCGCCTCGGACAGCAGCGCTTCCGACGGCGCACGGCCCGCGTAGGCGCAGCATGCACTCGGCCAGCCTGTGGGCGAAGTGCCCGTGCCTTCACTTCGAGCGACGATTCGTTGCAGGGTGCTTCTCGGGGGCCCCGCTCCTGCGCTCCGGGACGAACGGAGGGTAGGGCAGAACGCCCCCTAAAGAGGCAGCTGCACGTTCGCGGCGCCACAGACGTGGTGCTCTCAGGGAACAATGCGGGAAAGGCCAGGGGGACCCTTCCTGCGCTGCCAAGAAAATAGCTCCCTTCGGACGCACTGCGGCGGGCCCAATTCGCCCCTTCTCGGCGTCCGAACGGCACGACCCGGCTGTCTCGGCTGCGAAGCAGCATTCGCGCCCAACCGCTCGGGAGCGTTCGCACTCGCTGCCCGACATATCGCGCTTCTTGCCGGCTTCCGCTTGCAGGCTCATGTCGCCCGCTCTCTCGTGGCCCGCTCGCCGAGAACGGGCGACTGCAGTCGGCTGCGGTTCCCCGAGTCGCGGGCTCTTCTCCGCGCCTCGGACAGCAGCGCTTCCGACGGCGCACGGCCCGCGTAGGCGCAGCATGCACTCGGCCAGCCTGTGGGCGAAGTGCCCGTGCCTTCACTTCGAGCGACGATTCGTTGCAGGGTGCTTCTCGGGGGCCCCGCTCCTGCGCTCCGGGACGAACGGAGGGTAGGGCAGAACCCCCCCTAAAGAGGCAGCTGCACGTTCGCGGCGCCACAGACGTGGTGCTCTCAGGGAACAATGCGGGAAAGGCCAGGGGGACCCTTCCTGCGCTGCCAAGAAAATAGCTCCCTTCGGACGCACTGCGGCGGGCCCAATTCGCCCCTTCTCGGCGTCCGAACGGCACGACCCGGCTGTCTCGGCTGCGAAGCAGCATTCGCGCCCAACCGCTCGGGAGCGTTCGCACTCGCTGCCCGACATATCGCGCTTCTTGCCGGCTTCCGCTTGCAGGCTCATGTCGCCCGCTCTCTCGAGGCCCGCTCGCCGAGAACGGGCGACTGCAGTCGGCTGCGGTTCCCGGAGTCGCGGGCTCTTCTCCGCGCCTCGGACAGCAGCGCTTCCGACGGCGCACGGCCCGCGTAGGCGCAGCATGCACTCGGCCAGCCTGTGGGCGAAGTGCCCGTGCCTTCACTTCGAGCGACGATTCGTTGCAGGGTGCTTCTCGGGGGCCCCGCTCCTGCGCTCCGGGACGAACGGAGGGTAGGGCAGAACCCCCCCTAAAGAGGCAGCTGCACGTTCGCGGCGCCACAGACGTGGTGCTCTCAGGGAACAATGCGGGAAAGGCCAGGGGGACCCTTCCTGCGCTGCCAAGAAAATAGCTCCCTTCGGACGCACTGCGGCGGGCCCAATTCGCCCCTTCTCGGCGTCCGAACGGCACGACCCGGCTGTCTCGGCTGCGAAGCAGCATTCGCGCCCAACCGCTCGGGAGCGTTCGCACTCGCTGCCCGACATATCGCGCTTCTTGCCGGCTTCCGCTTGCAGGCTCATGTCGCCCGCTCTCTCGTGGCCCGCTCGCCGAGAACGGGCGACTGCAGTCGGCTGCGGTTCCCCGAGTCGCGGGCTCTTCTCCGCGCCTCGGACAGCAGCGCTTCCGACGGCGCACGGCCCGCGTAGGCGCAGCATGCACTCGGCCAGCCTGTGGGCGAAGTGCCCGTGCCTTCACTTCGAGCGGCGATTCGTTGCAGGGTGCTTCTCGGGGTCCCCGCTCCTGCGCTCCGGGACGAACGGAGGGTAGGGCAGAACCCCCCCTAAAGAGGCAGCTGCACGTTCGCGGCGCCACAGACGTGGTGCTCTCAGGGAACAATGCGGGAAAGGCCAGGGGGACCCTTCCTGCGCTGCCAAGAAAATAGCTCCCTTCGGACGCACTGCGGCGGGCCCAATTCGCCCCTTCTCGGCGTCCGAACGGTACGACCCGGCTGTCTCGGCTGCGAAGCAGCATTCGCGCCCAACCGCTCGGGAGCGTTCGCACTCGCTGCCCGACATATCGCGCTTCTTGCCGGCTTCCGCTTGCAGGCTCATGTCGCCCGCTCTCTCGAGGCCCGCTCGCCGAGAACGGGCGACTGCAGTCGGCTGCGGTTCCCCGAGTCGCGGGCTCTTCTCCGCGCCTCGGACAGCAGCGCTTCCGACGGCGCACGGCCCGCGTAGGCGCAGCATGCACTCGGCCAGCCTCTGGGCGAAGTGCCCGTGCCTTCACTTCGAGCGACGATTCGTTGCAGGGTGCTTCTCGGGGGCCCCGCTCCTGCGCTCCGGGACGAACGGAGGGTAGGGCAGAACGCCCCCTAAAGAGGCAGCTGCACGTTCGCGGCGCCACAGACGTGGTGCTCTCAGGGAACAATGCGGGAAAGGCCAGGGGGACCCTTCCTGCGCTGCCAAGAAAATAGCTCCCTTCGGACGCACTGCGGCGGGCCCAATTCGCCCCTTCTCGGCGTCCGAACGGCACGACCCGGCTGTCTCGGCTGCGAAGCAGCATTCGCGCCCAACCGCTCGGGAGCGTTCGCACTCGCTGCCCGACATATCGCGCTTCTTGCCGGCTTCCGCTTGCAGGCTCATGTCGCCCGCTCTCTCGAGGCCCGCTCGCCGAGAACGGGCGACTGCAGTCGGCTGCGGTTCCCCGAGTCGCGGGCTCTTCTCCGCGCCTCGGACAGCAGCGCTTCCGACGGCGCACGGCCCGCGTAGGCGCAGCATGCACTCGGCCAGCCTGTGGGCGAAGTGCCCGTGCCTTCACTTCGAGCGACGATTCGTTGCAGGGTGCTTCTCGGGGGCCCCGCTCCTGCGCTCCGGGACGAACGGAGGGTAGGGCAGAACCCCCCCTAAAGAGGCAGCTGCACGTTCGCGGCGCCACAGACGTGGTGCTCTCAGGGAACAATGCGGGAAAGGCCAGGGGGACCCTTCCTGCGCTGCCAAGAAAATAGCTCCCTTCGGACGCACTGCGGCGGGCCCAATTCGCCCCTTCTCGGCGTCCGAACGGCACGACCCGGCTGTCTCGGCTGCGAAGCAGCATTCGCGCCCAACCGCTCGGGAGCGTTCGCACTCGCTGCCCGACATATCGCGCTTCTTGCCGGCTTCCGCTTGCAGGCTCATGTCGCCCGCTCTCTCGTGGCCCGCTCGCCGAGAACGGGCGACTGCAGTCGGCTGCGGTTCCCCGAGTCGCGGGCTCTTCTCCGCGCCTCGGACAGCAGCGCTTCCGACGGCGCACGGCCCGCGTAGGCGCAGCATGCACTCGGCCAGCCTGTGGGCGAAGTGCCCGTGCCTTCACTTCGAGCGACGATTCGTTGCAGGGTGCTTCTCGGGGGCCCCGCTCCTGCGCTCCGGGACGAACGGAGGGTAGGGCAGAACCCCCCCTAAAGAGGCAGCTGCACGTTCGCGGCGCCACAGACGTGGTGCTCTCAGGGAACAATGCGGGAAAGGCCAGGGGGACCCTTCCTGCGCTGCCAAGAAAATAGCTCCCTTCGGACGCACTGCGGCGGGCCCAATTCGCCCCTTCTCGGCGTCCGAACGGCACGACCCGGCTGTCTCGGCTGCGAAGCAGCATTCGCGCCCAACCGCTCGGGAGCGTTCGCACTCGCTGCCCGACATATCGCGCTTCTTGCCGGCTTCCGCTTGCAGGCTCATGTCGCCCGCTCTCTCGTGGCCCGCTCGCCGAGAACGGGCGACTGCAGTCGGCTGCGGTTCCCCGAGTCGCGGGCTCTTCTCCGCGCCTCGGACAGCAGCGCTTCCGACGGCGCACGGCCCGCGTAGGCGCAGCATGCACTCGGCCAGCCTCTGGGCGAAGTGCCCGTGCCTTCACTTCGAGCGACGATTCGTTGCAGGGTGCTTCTCGGGGGCCCCGCTCCTGCGCTCCGGGACGAACGGAGGGTAGGGCAGAACCCCCCCTAAAGAGGCAGCTGCACGTTCGCGGCGCCACAGACGTGGTGCTCTCAGGGAACAATGCGGGAAAGGCCAGGGGGACCCTTCCTGCGCTGCCAAGAAAATAGCTCCCTTCGGACGCACTGCGGCGGGCCCAATTCGCCCCTTCTCGGCGTCCGAACGGCACGACCCGGCTGTCTCGGCTGCGAAGCAGCATTCGCGCCCAACCGCTCGGGAGCGTTCGCACTCGCTGCCCGACATATCGCGCTTCTTGCCGGCTTCCGCTTGCAGGCTCATGTCGCCCGCTCTCTCGTGGCCCGCTCTCCGAGAACGGGCGACTGCAGTCGGCTGCGGTTCCCCGAGTCGCGGGCTCTTCTCCGCGCCTCGGACAGCAGCGCTTCCGACGGCGCACGGCCCGCGTAGGCGCAGCATGCACTCGGCCAGCCTCTGGGCGAAGTGCCCGTGCCTTCACTTCGAGCGACGATTCGTTGCAGGGTGCTTCTCGGGGGCCCCGCTCCTGCGCTCCGGGACGAACGGAGGGTAGGGCAGAACCCCCCTAAAGAGGCAGCTGCACGTTCGCGGCGCCACAGACGTGGTGCTCTCAGGGAACAATGCGGGAAAGGCCAGGGGGACCCTTCCTGCGCTGCCAAGAAAATAGCTCCCTTCGGACGCACTGCGGCGGGCCCAATTCGCCCCTTCTCGGCGTCCGAACGGCACGACCCGGCTGTCTCGGCTGCGAAGCAGCATTCGCGCCCAACCGCTCGGGAGCGTTCGCACTCGCTGCCCGACATATCGCGCTTCTTGCCGGCTTCCGCTTGCAGGCTCATGTCGCCCGCTCTCTCGTGGCCCGCTCGCCGAGAACGGGCGACTGCAGTCGGCTGCGGTTCCCCGAGTCGCGGGCTCTTCTCCGCGCCTCGGACAGCAGCGCTTCCGACGGCGCACGGCCCGCGTAGGCGCAGCATGCACTCGGCCAGCCTCTGGGCGAAGTGCCCGTGCCTTCACTTCGAGCGACGATTCGTTGCAGGGTGCTTCTCGGGGGCCCCGCTCCTGCGCTCCGGGACGAACGGAGGGTAGGGCAGAACCCCCCCTAAAGAGGCAGCTGCACGTTCGCGGCGCCACAGACGTGGTGCTCTCAGGGAACAATGCGGGAAAGGCCAGGGGGACCCTTCCTGCGCTGCCAAGAAAATAGCTCCCTTCGGACGCACTGCGGCGGGCCCAATTCGCCCCTTCTCGGCGTCCGAACGGCACGACCCGGCTGTCTCGGCTGCGAAGCAGCATTCGCGCCCAACCGCTCGGGAGCGTTCGCACTCGCTGCCCGACATATCGCGCTTCTTGCCGGCTTCCGCTTGCAGGCTCATGTCGCCCGCTCTCTCGTGGCCCGCTCTCCGAGAACGGGCGACTGCAGTCGGCTGCGGTTCCCCGAGTCGCGGGCTCTTCTCCGCGCCTCGGACAGCAGCGCTTCCGACGGCGCACGGCCCGCGTAGGCGCAGCATGCACTCGGCCAGCCTGTGGGCGAAGTGCCCGTGCCTTCACTTCGAGCGACGATTCGTTGCAGGGTGCTTCTCGGGGGCCCCGCTCCTGCGCTCCGGGACGAACGGAGGGTAGGGCAGAACCCCCCCTAAAGAGGCAGCTGCACGTTCGCGGCGCCACAGACGTGGTGCTCTCAGGGAACAATGCGGGAAAGGCCAGGGGGACCCTTCCTGCGCTGCCAAGAAAATAGCTCCCTTCGGACGCACTGCGGCGGGCCCAATTCGCCCCTTCTCGGCGTCCGAACGGCACGACCCGGCTGTCTCGGCTGCGAAGCAGCATTCGCGCCCAACCGCTCGGAAGCGTTCGCACTCGCTGCCCGACATATCGCGCTTCTTGCCGGCTTCCGCTTGCAGGCTCATGTCGCCCGCTCTCTCGTGGCCCGCTCGCCGAGAACGGGCGACTGCAGTCGGCTGCGGTTCCCCGAGTCGCGGGCTCTTCTCCGCGCCTCGGACAGCAGCGCTTCCGACGGCGCACGGCCCGCGTAGGCGCAGCATGCACTCGGCCAGCCTGTGGGCGAAGTGCCCGTGCCTTCACTTCGAGCGACGATTCGTTGCAGGGTGCTTCTCGGGGGCCCCGCTCCTGCGCTCCGGGACGAACGGAGGGTAGGGCAGAACCCCCCCTAAAGAGGCAGCTGCACGTTCGCGGCGCCACAGACGTGGTGCTCTCAGGGAACAATGCGGGAAAGGCCAGGGGGACCCTTCCTGCGCTGCCAAGAAAATAGCTCCCTTCGGACGCACTGCGGCGGGCCCAATTCGCCCCTTCTCGGCGTCCGAACGGCACGACCCGGCTGTCTCGGCTGCGAAGCAGCATTCGCGCCCAACCGCTCGGGAGCGTTCGCACTCGCTGCCCGACATATCGCGCTTCTTGCCGGCTTCCGCTTGCAGGCTCATGTCGCCCGCTCTCTCGTGGCCCGCTCTCCGAGAACGGGCGACTGCAGTCGGCTGCGGTTCCCCGAGTCGCGGGCTCTTCTCCGCGCCTCGGACAGCAGCGCTTCCGACGGCGCACGGCCCGCGTAGGCGCAGCATGCACTCGGCCAGCCTGTGGGCGAAGTGCCCGTGCCTTCACTTCGAGCGACGATTCGTTGCAGGGTGCTTCTCGGGGGCCCCGCTCCTGCGCTCCGGGACGAACGGAGGGTAGGGCAGAACCCCCCCTAAAGAGGCAGCTGCACGTTCGCGGCGCCACAGACGTGGTGCTCTCAGGGAACAATGCGGGAAAGGCCAGGGGGACCCTTCCTGCGCTGCCAAGAAAATAGCTCCCTTCGGACGCACTGCGGCGGGCCCAATTCGCCCCTTCTCGGCGTCCGAACGGCACGACCCGGCTGTCTCGGCTGCGAAGCAGCATTCGCGCCCAACCGCTCGGGAGCGTTCGCACTCGCTGCCCGACATATCGCGCTTCTTGCCGGCTTCCGCTTGCAGGCTCATGTCGCCCGCTCTCTCGTGGCCCGCTCGCCGAGAACGGGCGACTGCAGTCGGCTGCGGTTCCCCGAGTCGCGGGCTCTTCTCCGCGCCTCGGGCAGCAGCGCTTCCGACGGCGCACGGCCCGCGTAGGCGCAGCATGCACTCGGCCAGCCTGTGGGCGAAGTGCCCGTGCCTTCACTTCGAGCGACGATTCGTTGCAGGGTGCTTCTCGGGGGCCCCGCTCCTGCGCTCCGGGACGAACGGAGGGTAGGGCAGAACCCCCCCTAAAGAGGCAGCTGCACGTTCGCGGCGCCACAGACGTGGTGCTCTCAGGGAACAATGCGGAAAGGCCAGGGGGACCCTTCCTGCGCTGCCAAGAAAATAGCTCCCTTCGGACGCACTGCGGCGGGCCCAATTCGCCCCTTCTCGGCGTCCGAACGGCACGACCCGGCTGTCTCGGCTGCGAAGCAGCATTCGCGCCCAACCGCTCGGAAGCGTTCGCACTCGCTGCCCGACATATCGCGCTTCTTGCCGGCTTCCGCTTGCAGGCTCATGTCGCCCGCTCTCTCGTGGCCCGCTCGCCGAGAACGGGTGACTGCAGTCGGCTGCGGTTCCCCGAGTCGCGGGCTCTTCTCCGCGCCTCGGACAGCAGCGCTTCCGACGGCGCACGGCCCGCGTAGGCGCAGCATGCACTCGGCCAGCCTGTGGGCGAAGTGCCCGTGCCTTCACTTCGAGCGACGATTCGTTGCAGGGTGCTTCTCGGGGGCCCCGCTCCTGCGCTCCGGGACGAACGGAGGGTAGGGCAGAACCCCCCCTAAAGAGGCAGCTGCACGTTCGCGGCGCCACAGACGTGGTGCTCTCAGGGAACAATGCGGGAAAGGCCAGGGGGACCCTTCCTGCGCTGCCAAGAAAATAGCTCCCTTCGGACGCACTGCGGCGGGCCCAATTCGCCCCTTCTCGGCGTCCGAACGGCACGACCCGGCTGTCTCGGCTGCGAAGCAGCATTCGCGCCCAACCGCTCGGGAGCGTTCGCACTCGCTGCCCGACATATCGCGCTTCTTGCCGGCTTCCGCTTGCAGGCTCATGTCGCCCGCTCTCTCGTGGCCCGCTCTCCGAGAACGGGCGACTGCAGTCGGCTGCGGTTCCCCGAGTCGCGGGCTCTTCTCCGCGCCTCGGACAGCAGCGCTTCCGACGGCGCACGGCCCGCGTAGGCGCAGCATGCACTCGGCCAGCCTGTGGGCGAAGTGCCCGTGCCTTCACTTCGAGCGACGATTCGTTGCAGGGTGCTTCTCGGGGGCCCCGCTCCTGCGCTCCGGGACGAACGGAGGGTAGGGCAGAACCCCCCCTAAAGAGGCAGCTGCACGTTCGCGGCGCCACAGACGTGGTGCTCTCAGGGAACAATGCGGAAAGGCCAGGGGGACCCTTCCTGCGCTGCCAAGAAAATAGCTCCCTTCGGACGCACTGCGGCGGGCCCAATTCGCCCCTTCTCGGCGTCCGAACGGCACGACCCGGCTGTCTCGGCTGCGAAGCAGCATTCGCGCCCAACCGCTCGGGAGCGTTCGCACTCGCTGCCCGACATATCGCGCTTCTTGCCGGCTTCCGCTTGCAGGCTCATGTCGCCCGCTCTCTCGTGGCCCGCTCGCCGAGAACGGGCGACTGCAGTCGGCTGCGGTTCCCCGAGTCGCGGGCTCTTCTCCGCGCCTCGGACAGCAGCGCTTCAGACGGCGCACGGCCCGCGTAGGCGCAGCATGCACTCGGCCAGCCTGTGGGCGAAGTGCCCGTGCCTTCACTTCGAGCGACGATTCGTTGCAGGGTGCTTCTCGGGGGCCCCGCTCCTGCGCTCCGGGACGAACGGAGGGTAGGGCAGAACCCCCCCTAAAGAGGCAGCTGCACGTTCGCGGCGCCACAGACGTGGTGCTCTCAGGGAACAATGCGGGAAAGGCCAGGGGGACCCTTCCTGCGCTGCCAAGAAAATAGCTCCCTTCGGACGCACTGCGGCGGGCCCAATTCGCCCCTTCTCGGCGTCCGAACGGCACGACCCGGCTGTCTCGGCTGCGAAGCAGCATTCGCGCCCAACCGCTCGGGAGCGTTCGCACTCGCTGCCCGACATATCGCGCTTCTTGCCGGCTTCCGCTTGCAGGCTCATGTCGCCCGCTCTCTCGTGGCCCGCTCTCCGAGAACGGGCGACTGCAGTCGGCTGCGGTTCCCCAAGTCGCGGGCTCTTCTCCGCGCCTCGGACAGCAGCGCTTCCGACGGCGCACGGCCCGCGTAGGCGCAGCATGCACTCGGCCAGCCTCTGGGCGAAGTGCCCGTGCCTTCACTTCGAGCGACGATTCGTTGCAGGGTGCTTCTCGGGGGCCCCGCTCCTGCGCTCCGGGACGAACGGAGGGTAGGGCAGAACCCCCCCTAAAGAGGCAGCTGCACGTTCGCGGCGCCACAGACGTGGTGCTCTCAGGGAACAATGCGGGAAAGGCCAGGGGGACCCTTCCTGCGCTGCCAAGAAAATAGCTCCCTTCGGACGCACTGCGGCGGGCCCAATTCGCCCCTTCTCGGCGTCCGAACGGCACGACCCGGCTGTCTCGGCTGCGAAGCAGCATTCGCGCCCAACCGCTCGGAAGCGTTCGCACTCGCTGCCCGACATATCGCGCTTCTTGCCGGCTTCCGCTTGCAGGCTCATGTCGCCCGCTCTCTCGTGGCCCGCTCGCCGAGAACGGGCGACTGCAGTCGGCTGCGGTTCCCCGAGTCGCGGGCTCTTCTCCGCGCCTCGGACAGCAGCGCTTCCGACGGCGCACGGCCCGCGTAGGCGCAGCATGCACTCGGCCAGCCTCTGGGCGAAGTGCCCGTGCCTTCACTTCGAGCGACGATTCGTTGCAGGGTGCTTCTCGGGGGCCCCGCTCCTGCGCTCCGGGACGAACGGAGGGTAGGGCAGAACCCCCCCTAAAGAGGCAGCTGCACGTTCGCGGCGCCACAGACGTGGTGCTCTCAGGGAACAATGCGGGAAAGGCCAGGGGGACCCTTCCTGCGCTGCCAAGAAAATAGCTCCCTTCGGACGCACTGCGGCGGGCCCAATTCGCCCCTTCTCGGCGTCCGAACGGCACGACCCGGCTGTCTCGGCTGCGAAGCAGCATTCGCGCCCAACCGCTCGGAAGCGTTCGCACTCGCTGCCCGACATATCGCGCTTCTTGCCGGCTTCCGCTTGCAGGCTCATGTCGCCCGCTCTCTCGTGGCCCGCTCGCCGAGAACGGGCGACTGCAGTCGGCTGCGGTTCCCCGAGTCGCGGGCTCTTCTCCGCGCCTCGGACAGCAGCGCTTCCGACGGCGCACGGCCCGCGTAGGCGCAGCATGCACTCGGCCAGCCTCTGGGCGAAGTGCCCGTGCCTTCACTTCGAGCGACGATTCGTTGCAGGGTGCTTCTCGGGGGCCCCGCTCCTGCGCTCCGGGACGAACGGAGGGTAGGGCAGAACCCCCCCTAAAGAGGCAGCTGCACGTTCGCGGCGCCACAGACGTGGTGCTCTCAGGGAACAATGCGGGAAAGGCCAGGGGGACCCTTCCTGCGCTGCCAAGAAAATAGCTCCCTTCGGACGCACTGCGGCGGGCCCAATTCGCCCCTTCTCGGCGTCCGAACGGCACGACCCGGCTGTCTCGGCTGCGAAGCAGCATTCGCGCCCAACCGCTCGGGAGCGTTCGCACTCGCTGCCCGACATATCGCGCTTCTTGCCGGCTTCCGCTTGCAGGCTCATGTCGCCCGCTCTCTCGTGGCCCGCTCTCCGAGAACGGGCGACTGCAGTCGGCTGCGGTTCCCCGAGTCGCGGGCTCTTCTCCGCGCCTCGGACAGCAGCGCTTCCGACGGCGCACGGCCCGCGTAGGCGCAGCATGCACTCGGCCAGCCTCTGGGCGAAGTGCCCGTGCCTTCACTTCGAGCGACGATTCGTTGCAGGGTGCTTCTCGGGGGCCCCGCTCCTGCGCTCCGGGACGAACGGAGGGTAGGGCAGAACCCCCCCTAAAGAGGCAGCTGCACGTTCGCGGCGCCACAGACGTGGTGCTCTCAGGGAACAATGCGGGAAAGGCCAGGGGGACCCTTCCTGCGCTGCCAAGAAAATAGCTCCCTTCGGACGCACTGCGGCGGGCCCAATTCGCCCCTTCTCGGCGTCCGAACGGCACGACCCGGCTGTCTCGGCTGCGAAGCAGCATTCGCGCCCAACCGCTCGGGAGCGTTCGCACTCGCTGCCCGACATATCGCGCTTCTTGCCGGCTTCCGCTTGCAGGCTCATGTCGCCCGCTCTCTCGTGGCCCGCTCGCCGAGAACGGGCGACTGCAGTCGGCTGCGGTTCCCCGAGTCGCGGGCTCTTCTCCGCGCCTCGGACAGCAGCGCTTCCGACGGCGCACGGCCCGCGTAGGCGCAGCATGCACTCGGCCAGCCTGTGGGCGAAGTGCCCGTGCCTTCACTTCGAGCGACGATTCGTTGCAGGGTGCTTCTCGGGGGCCCCGCTCCTGCGCTCCGGGACGAACGGAGGGTAGGGCAGAACCCCCCCTAAAGAGGCAGCTGCACGTTCGCGGCGCCACAGACGTGGTGCTCTCAGGGAACAATGCGGGAAAGGCCAGGGGGACCCTTCCTGCGCTGCCAAGAAAATAGCTCCCTTCGGACGCACTGCGGCGGGCCCAATTCGCCCCTTCTCGGCGTCCGAACGGCACGACCCGGCTGTCTCGGCTGCGAAGCAGCATTCGCGCCCAACCGCTCGGAAGCGTTCGCACTCGCTGCCCGACATATCGCGCTTCTTGCCGGCTTCCGCTTGCAGGCTCATGTCGCCCGCTCTCTCGTGGCCCGCTCGCCGAGAACGGGCGACTGCAGTCGGCTGCGGTTCCCCGAGTCGCGGGCTCTTCTCCGCGCCTCGGACAGCAGCGCTTCCGACGGCGCACGGCCCGCGTAGGCGCAGCATGCACTCGGCCAGCCTGTGGGCGAAGTGCCCGTGCCTTCACTTCGAGCGACGATTCGTTGCAGGGTGCTTCTCGGGGGCCCCGCTCCTGCGCTCCGGGACGAACGGAGGGTAGGGCAGAACCCCCCCTAAAGAGGCAGCTGCACGTTCGCGGCGCCACAGACGTGGTGCTCTCAGGGAACAATGCGGGAAAGGCCAGGGGGACCCTTCCTGCGCTGCCAAGAAAATAGCTCCCTTCGGACGCACTGCGGCGGGCCCAATTCGCCCCTTCTCGGCGTCCGAACGGCACGACCCGGCTGTCTCGGCTGCGAAGCAGCATTCGCGCCCAACCGCTCGGGAGCGTTCGCACTCGCTGCCCGACATATCGCGCTTCTTGCCGGCTTCCGCTTGCAGGCTCATGTCGCCCGCTCTCTCGTGGCCCGCTCGCCGAGAACGGGCGACTGCAGTCGGCTGCGGTTCCCCGAGTCGCGGGCTCTTCTCCGCGCCTCGGACAGCAGCGCTTCCGACGGCGCACGGCCCGCGTAGGCGCAGCATGCACTCGGCCAGCCTGTGGGCGAAGTGCCCGTGCCTTCACTTCGAGCGACGATTCGTTGCAGGGTGCTTCTCGGGGGCCCCGCTCCTGCGCTCCGGGACGAACGGAGGGTAGGGCAGAACCCCCCCTAAAGAGGCAGCTGCACGTTCGCGGCGCCACAGACGTGGTGCTCTCAGGGAACAATGCGGGAAAGGCCAGGGGGACCCTTCCTGCGCTGCCAAGAAAATAGCTCCCTTCGGACGCACTGCGGCGGGCCCAATTCGCCCCTTCTCGGCGTCCGAACGGCACGACCCGGCTGTCTCGGCTGCGAAGCAGCATTCGCGCCCAACCGCTCGGGAGCGTTCGCACTCGCTGCCCGACATATCGCGCTTCTTGCCGGCTTCCGCTTGCAGGCTCATGTCGCCCGCTCTCTCGAGGCCCGCTCGCCGAGAACGGGCGACTACAGTCGGCTGCGGTTCCCCGAGTCGCGGGCTCTTCTCCGCGCCTCGGACAGCAGCGCTTCCGACGGCGCACGGCCCGCGTAGGCGCAGCATGCACTCGGCCAGCCTGTGGGCGAAGTGCCCGTGCCTTCACTTCGAGCGACGATTCGTTGCAGGGTGCTTCTCGGGGGCCCCGCTCCTGCGCTCCGGGACGAACGGAGGGTAGGGCAGAACCCCCCCTAAAGAGGCAGCTGCACGTTCGCGGCGCCACAGACGTGGTGCTCTCAGGGAACAATGCGGGAAAGGCCAGGGGGACCCTTCCTGCGCTGCCAAGAAAATAGCTCCCTTCGGACGCACTGCGGCGGGCCCAATTCGCCCCTTCTCGGCGTCCGAACGGCACGACCCGGCTGTCTCGGCTGCGAAGCAGCATTCGCGCCCAACCGCTCGGGAGCGTTCGCACTCGCTGCCCGACATATCGCGCTTCTTGCCGGCTTCCGCTTGCAGGCTCATGTCGCCCGCTCTCTCGTGGCCCGCTCGCCGAGAACGGGCGACTGCAGTCGGCTGCGGTTCCCCGAGTCGCGGGCTCTTCTCCGCGCCTCGGACAGCAGCGCTTCCGACGGCGCACGGCCCGCGTAGGCGCAGCATGCACTCGGCCAGCCTGTGGGCGAAGTGCCCGTGCCTTCACTTCGAGCGACGATTCGTTGCAGGGTGCTTCTCGGGGGCCCCGCTCCTGCGCTCCGGGACGAACGGAGGGTAGGGCAGAACCCCCCCTAAAGAGGCAGCTGCACGTTCGCGGCGCCACAGACGTGGTGCTCTCAGGGAACAATGCGGGAAAGGCCAGGGGGACCCTTCCTGCGCTGCCAAGAAAATAGCTCCCTTCGGACGCACTGCGGCGGGCCCAATTCGCCCCTTCTCGGCGTCCGAACGGCACGACCCGGCTGTCTCGGCTGCGAAGCAGCATTCGCGCCCAACCGCTCGGGAGCGTTCGCACTCGCTGCCCGACATATCGCGCTTCTTGCCGGCTTCCGCTTGCAGGCTCATGTCGCCCGCTCTCTCGTGGCCCGCTCGCCGAGAACGGGAGACTGCAGTCGGCTGCGGTTCCCCGAGTCGCGGGCTCTTCTCCGCGCCTCGGACAGCAGCGCTTCCGACGGCGCACGGCCCGCGTAGGCGCAGCATGCACTCGGCCAGCCTCTGGGCGAAGTGCCCGTGCCTTCACTTCGAGCGACGATTCGTTGCAGGGTGCTTCTCGGGGGCCCCGCTCCTGCGCTCCGGGACGAACGGAGGGTAGGGCAGAACCCCCCCTAAAGAGGCAGCTGCACGTTCGCGGCGCCACAGACGTGGTGCTCTCAGGGAACAATGCGGGAAAGGCCAGGGGGACCCTTCCTGCGCTGCCAAGAAAATAGCTCCCTTCGGACGCACTGCGGCGGGCCCAATTCGCCCCTTCTCGGCGTCCGAACGGCACGACCCGGCTGTCTCGGCTGCGAAGCAGCATTCGCGCCCAACCGCTCGGAAGCGTTCGCACTCGCTGCCCGACATATCGCGCTTCTTGCCGGCTTCCGCTTGCAGGCTCATGTCGCCCGCTCTCTCGTGGCCCGCTCGCCGAGAACGGGCGACTGCAGTCGGCTGCGGTTCCCCGAGTCGCGGGCTCTTCTCCGCGCCTCGGACAGCAGCGCTTCCGACGGCGCACGGCCCGCGTAGGCGCAGCATGCACTCGGCCAGCCTGTGGGCGAAGTGCCCGTGCCTTCACTTCGAGCGACGATTCGTTGCAGGGTGCTTCTCGGGGGCCCCGCTCCTGCGCTCCGGGACGAACGGAGGGTAGGGCAGAACCCCCCCTAAAGAGGCAGCTGCACGTTCGCGGCGCCACAGACGTGGTGCTCTCAGGGAACAATGCGGGAAAGGCCAGGGGGACCCTTCCTGCGCTGCCAAGAAAATAGCTCCCTTCGGACGCACTGCGGCGGGCCCAATTCGCCCCTTCTCGGCGTCCGAACGGCACGACCCGGCTGTCTCGGCTGCGAAGCAGCATTCGCGCCCAACCGCTCGGGAGCGTTCGCACTCGCTGCCCGACATATCGCGCTTCTTGCCGGCTTCCGCTTGCAGGCTCATGTCGCCCGCTCTCTCGTGGCCCGCTCGCCGAGAACGGGCGACTGCAGTCGGCTGCGGTTCCCCGAGTCGCGGGCTCTTCTCCGCGCCTCGGACAGCAGCGCTTCCGACGGCGCACGGCCCGCGTAGGCGCAGCATGCACTCGGCCAGCCTGTGGGCGAAGTGCCCGTGCCTTCACTTCGAGCGACGATTCGTTGCAGGGTGCTTCTCGGGGGCCCCGCTCCTGCGCTCCGGGACGAACGGAGGGTAGGGCAGAACCCCCCCTAAAGAGGCAGCTGCACGTTCGCGGCGCCACAGACGTGGTGCTCTCAGGGAACAATGCGGGAAAGGCCAGGGGGACCCTTCCTGCGCTGCCAAGAAAATAGCTCCCTTCGGACGCACTGCGGCGGGCCCAATTCGCCCCTTCTCGGCGTCCGAACGGCACGACCCGGCTGTCTCGGCTGCGAAGCAGCATTCGCGCCCAACCGCTCGGGAGCGTTCGCACTCGCTGCCCGACATATCGCGCTTCTTGCCGGCTTCCGCTTGCAGGCTCATGTCGCCCGCTCTCTCGAGGCCCGCTCGCCGAGAACGGGCGACTGCAGTCGGCTGCGGTTCCCCGAGTCGCGGGCTCTTCTCCGCGCCTCGGACAGCAGCGCTTCCGACGGCGCACGGCCCGCGTAGGCGCAGCATGCACTCGGCCAGCCTGTGGGCGAAGTGCCCGTGCCTTCACTTCGAGCGACGATTCGTTGCAGGGTGCTTCTCGGGGGCCCCGCTCCTGCGCTCCGGGACGAACGGAGGGTAGGGCAGAACCCCCCCTAAAGAGGCAGCTGCACGTTCGCGGCGCCACAGACGTGGTGCTCTCAGGGAACAATGCGGGAAAGGCCAGGGGGACCCTTCCTGCGCTGCCAAGAAAATAGCTCCCTTCGGACGCACTGCGGCGGGCCCAATTCGCCCCTTCTCGGCGTCCGAACGGCACGACCCGGCTGTCTCGGCTGCGAAGCAGCATTCGCGCCCAACCGCTCGGGAGCGTTCGCACTCGCTGCCCGACATATCGCGCTTCTTGCCGGCTTCCGCTTGCAGGCTCATGTCGCCCGCTCTCTCGTGGCCCGCTCGCCGAGAACGGGCGACTGCAGTCGGCTGCGGTTCCCCGAGTCGCGGGCTCTTCTCCGCGCCTCGGACAGCAGCGCTTCCGACGGCGCACGGCCCGCGTAGGCGCAGCATGCACTCGGCCAGCCTGTGGGCGAAGTGCCCGTGCCTTCACTTCGAGCGACGATTCGTTGCAGGGTGCTTCTCGGGGGCCCCGCTCCTGCGCTCCGGGACGAACGGAGGGTAGGGCAGAACCCCCCCTAAAGAGGCAGCTGCACGTTCGCGGCGCCACAGACGTGGTGCTCTCAGGGAACAATGCGGGAAAGGCCAGGGGGACCCTTCCTGCGCTGCCAAGAAAATAGCTCCCTTCGGACGCACTGCGGCGGGCCCAATTCGCCCCTTCTCGGCGTCCGAACGGCACGACCCGGCTGTCTCGGCTGCGAAGCAGCATTCGCGCCCAACCGCTCGGGAGCGTTCGCACTCGCTGCCCGACATATCGCGCTTCTTGCCGGCTTCCGCTTGCAGGCTCATGTCGCCCGCTCTCTCGTGGCCCGCTCGCCGAGAACGGGCGACTGCAGTCGGCTGCGGTTCCCCGAGTCGCGGGCTCTTCTCCGCGCCTCGGACAGCAGCGCTTCCGACGGCGCACGGCCCGCGTAGGCGCAGCATGCACTCGGCCAGCCTGCGGGCGAAGTGCCCGTGCCTTCACTTCGAGCGACGATTCGTTGCAGGGTGCTTCTCGGGGGCCCCGCTCCTGCGCTCCGGGACGAACGGAGGGTAGGGCAGAACCCCCCCTAAAGAGGCAGCTGCACGTTCGCGGCGCCACAGACGTGGTGCTCTCAGGGAACAATGCGGGAAAGGCCAGGGGGACCCTTCCTGCGCTGCCAAGAAAATAGCTCCCTTCGGACGCACTGCGGCGGGCCCAATTCGCCCCTTCTCGGCGTCCGAACGGCACGACCCGGCTGTCTCGGCTGCGAAGCAGCATTCGCGCCCAACCGCTCGGGAGCGTTCGCACTCGCTGCCCGACATATCGCGCTTCTTGCCGGCTTCCGCTTGCAGGCTCATGTCGCCCGCTCTCTCGTGGCCCGCTCGCCGAGAACGGGCGACTGCAGTCGGCTGCGGTTCCCCGAGTCGCGGGCTCTTCTCCGCGCCTCGGACAGCAGCGCTTCCGACGGCGCACGGCCCGCGTAGGCGCAGCATGCACTCGGCCAGCCTGTGGGCGAAGTGCCCGTGCCTTCACTTCGAGCGACGATTCGTTGCAGGGTGCTTCTCGGGGGCCCCGCTCCTGCGCTCCGGGACGAACGGAGGGTAGGGCAGAACCCCCCCTAAAGAGGCAGCTGCACGTTCGCGGCGCCACAGACGTGGTGCTCTCAGGGAACAATGCGGGAAAGGCCAGGGGGACCCTTCCTGCGCTGCCAAGAAAATAGCTCCCTTCGGACGCACTGCGGCGGGCCCAATTCGCCCCTTCTCGGCGTCCGAACGGCACGACCCGGCTGTCTCGGCTGCGAAGCAGCATTCGTGCCCAACCGCTCGGGAGCGTTCGCACTCGCTGCCCGACATATCGCGCTTCTTGCCGGCTTCCGCTTGCAGGCTCATGTCGCCCGCTCTCATCGTGGCCCGCTCGCCGAGAACGGGCGACTGCAGTCGGCTGCGGTTCCCCGAGTCGCGGGCTCTTCTCCGCGCCTCGGACAGCAGCGCTTCCGACGGCGCACGGCCCGCGTAGGCGCAGCATGCACTCGGACCAGCCTGTGGGCGAAGTGCCCGTGCCTTCACTTCGAGCGACGATTCGTTGCAGGGTGCTTCTCGGGGGCCCCGCTCCTGCGCTCCGGGACGAACGGAGGGTAGGGCAGAACCCCCCCTAAAGAGGCAGCTGCACGTTCGCGGCGCCACAGACGTGGTGCTCTCAGGGAACAATGCGGGAAAGGCCAGGGGGACCCTTCCTGCGCTGCCAAGAAAATAGCTCCCTTCGGACGCACTGCGGCGGGCCCAATTCGCCCCTTCTCGGCGTCCGAACGGCACGACCCGGCTGTCTCGGCTGCGAAGCAGCATTCGCGCCCAACCGCTCGGGAGCGTTCGCACTCGCTGCCCGACATATCGCGCTTCTTGCCGGCTTCCGCTTGCAGGCTCATGTCGCCCGCTCTCTCGTGGCCCGCTCGCCGAGAACGGGCGACTGCAGTCGGCTGCGGTTCCCCGAGTCGCGGGCTCTTCTCCGCGCCTCGGACAGCAGCGCTTCCGACGGCGCACGGCCCGCGTAGGCGCAGCATGCACTCGGCCAGCCTGTGGGCGAAGTGCCCGTGCCTTCACTTCGAGCGACGATTCGTTGCAGGGTGCTTCTCGGGGGCCCCGCTCCTGCGCTCCGGGACGAACGGAGGGTAGGGCAGAACCCCCCCTAAAGAGGCAGCTGCACGTTCGCGGCGCCACAGACGTGGTGCTCTCAGGGAACAATGCGGGAAAGGCCAGGGGGACCCTTCCTGCGCTGCCAAGAAAATAGCTCCCTTCGGACGCACTGCGGCGGGCCCAATTCGCCCCTTCTCGGCGTCCGAACGGCACGACCCGGCTGTCTCGGCTGCGAAGCAGCATTCGCGCCCAACCGCTCGGGAGCGTTCGCACTCGCTGCCCGACATATCGCGCTTCTTGCCGGCTTCCGCTTGCAGGCTCATGTCGCCCGCTCTCTCGAGGCCCGCTCGCCGAGAACGGGCGACTGCAGTCGGCTGCGGTTCCCCGAGTCGCGGGCTCTTCTCCGCGCCTCGGACAGCAGCGCTTCCGACGGCGCACGGCCCGCGTAGGCGCAGCATGCACTCGGCCAGCCTCTGGGCGAAGTGCCCGTGCCTTCACTTCGAGCGACGATTCGTTGCAGGGTGCTTCTCGGGGGCCCCGCTCCTGCGCTCCGGGACGAACGGAGGGTAGGGCAGAACCCCCCCTAATGAGGCAGCTGCACGTTCGCGAGCGCCACAGACGTGGTGCTCTCAGGGAACAATGCGGGAAAGGCCAGGGGGACCCTTCCTGCGCTGCCAAGAAAATAGCTCCCTTCGGACGCACTGCGGCGGGCCCAATTCGCCCCTTCTCGGCGTCCGAACGGCACGACCCGGCTGTCTCGGCTGCGAAGCAGCATTCGCGCCCAACCGCTCGGGAGCGTTCGCACTCGCTGCCCGACATATCGCGCTTCTTGCCGGCTTCCGCTTGCAGGCTCATGTCGCCCGCTCTCTCGTGGCCCGCTCGCCGAGAACGGGCGACTGCAGTCGGCTGCGGTTCCCCGAGTCGCGGGCTCTTCTCCGCGCCTCGGACAGCAGCGCTTCCGACGGCGCACGGCCCGCGTAGGCGCAGCATGCACTTGGCCAGCCTGTGGGCGAAGTGCCCGTGCCTTCACTTCGAGCGACGATTCGTTGCAGGGTGCTTCTCGGGGGCCCCGCTCCTGCGCTCCGGGACGAACGGAGGGTAGGGCAGAACCCCCCCTAAAGAGGCAGCTGCACGTTCGCGGCGCCACAGACGTGGTGCTCTCAGGGAACAATGCGGGAAAGGCCAGGGGGACCCTTCCTGCGCTGCCAAGAAAATAGCTCCCTTCGGACGCACTGCGGCGGGCCCAATTCGCCCCTTCTCGGCGTCCGAACGGCACGACCCGGCTGTCTCGGCTGCGAAGCAGCATTCGCGCCCAACCGCTCGGGAGCGTTCGCACCTCGCTGCCCGACATATCGCGCTTCTTGCCGGCTTCCGCTTGCAGGCTCATGTCGCCCGCTCTCTCGTGGCCCCGCTCGCCGAGAACGGGCGACTGCAGTCGGCTGCGGTTCCCCGAGTCGCGGGCTCTTCTCCGCGCCTCGGACAGCAGCGCTTCCGACGGCGCACGGCCCGCGTAGGCGCAGCATGCACTCGGCCAGCCTGTGGGCGAAGTGCCCGTGCCTTCACTTCGAGCGGCGATTCGTTGCAGGGTGCTTCTCGGGGTCCCCGCTCCTGCGCTCCGGGACGAACGGAGGGTAGGGCAGAACCCCCCCTAAAGAGGCAGCTGCACGTTCGCGGCGCCACAGACGTGGTGCTCTCAGGGAACAATGCGGGAAAGGCCAGGGGGACCCTTCCTGCGCTGCCAAGAAAATAGCTCCCTTCGGACGCACTGCGGCGGGCCCAATTCGCCCCTTCTCGGCGTCCGAACGGCACGACCCGGCTGTCTCGGCTGCGAAGCAGCATTCGCGCCCAACCGCTCGGGAGCGTTCGCACTCGCTGCCCGACATATCGCGCTTCTTGCCGGCTTCCGCTTGCAGGCTCATGTCGCCCGCTCTCTCGTGGCCCGCTCTCCGAGAACGGGCGACTGCAGTCGGCTGCGGTTCCCCGAGTCGCGGGCTCTTCTCCGCGCCTCGGACAGCAGCGCTTCCGACGGCGCACGGCCCGCGTAGGCGCAGCATGCACTCGGCCAGCCTGTGGGCGAAGTGCCCGTGCCTTCACTTCGAGCGACGATTCGTTGCAGGGTGCTTCTCGGGGGCCCCGCTCCTGCGCTCCGGGACGAACGGAGGGTAGGGCAGAACGCCCCCTAAAGAGGCAGCTGCACGTTCGCGGCGCCACAGACGTGGTGCTCTCAGGGAACAATGCGGGAAAGGCCAGGGGGACCCTTCCTGCGCTGCCAAGAAAATAGCTCCCTTCGGACGCACTGCGGCGGGCCCAATTCGCCCCTTCTCGGCGTCCGAACGGCACGACCCGGCTGTCTCGGCTGCGAAGCAGCATTCGCGCCCAACCGCTCGGGAGCGTTCGCACTCGCTGCCCGACATATCGCGCTTCTTGCCGGCTTCCGCTTGCAGGCTCATGTCGCCCGCTCTCTCGTGGCCCGCTCGCCGAGAACGGGCGACTGCAGTCGGCTGCGGTTCCCCGAGTCGCGGGCTCTTCTCCGCGCCTCGGACAGCAGCGCTTCCGACGGCGCACGGCCCGCGTAGGCGCAGCATGCACTCGGCCAGCCTGTGGGCGAAGTGCCCGTGCCTTCACTTCGAGCGACGATTCGTTGCAGGGTGCTTCTCGGGGGCCCCGCTCCTGCGCTCCGGGACGAACGGAGGGTAGGGCAGAACGCCCCCTAAAGAGGCAGCTGCACGTTCGCGGCGCCACAGACGTGGTGCTCTCAGGGAACAATGCGGGAAAGGCCAGGGGGACCCTTCCTGCGCTGCCAAGAAAATAGCTCCCTTCGGACGCACTGCGGCGGGCCCAATTCGCCCCTTCTCGGCGTCCGAACGGCACGACCCGGCTGTCTCGGCTGCGAAGCAGCATTCGCGCCCAACCGCTCGGGAGCGTTCGCACTCGCTGCCCGACATATCGCGCTTCTTGCCGGCTTCCGCTTGCAGGCTCATGTCGCCCGCTCTCTCGTGGCCCGCTCGCCGAGAACGGGCGACTGCAGTCGGCTGCGGTTCCCCGAGTCGCGGGCTCTTCTCCGCGCCTCGGACAGCAGCGCTTCCGACGGCGCACGGCCCGCGTAGGCGCAGCATGCACTCGGCCAGCCTCTGGGCGAAGTGCCCGTGCCTTCACTTCGAGCGACGATTCGTTGCAGGGTGCTTCTCGGGGGCCCCGCTCCTGCGCTCCGGGACGAACGGAGGGTAGGGCAGAACCCCCCCTAAAGAGGCAGCTGCACGTTCGCGGCGCCACAGACGTGGTGCTCTCAGGGAACAATGCGGGAAAGGCCAGGGGGACCCTTCCTGCGCTGCCAAGAAAATAGCTCCCTTCGGACGCACTGCGGCGGGCCCAATTCGCCCCTTCTCGGCGTCCGAACGGCACGACCCGGCTGTCTCGGCTGCGAAGCAGCATTCGCGCCCAACCGCTCGGGAGCGTTCGCACTCGCTGCCCGACATATCGCGCTTCTTGCCGGCTTCCGCTTGCAGGCTCATGTCGCCCGCTCTCTCGTGGCCCGCTCGCCGAGAACGGGCGACTGCAGTCGGCTGCGGTTCCCCGAGTCGCGGGCTCTTCTCCGCGCCTCGGACAGCAGCGCTTCCGACGGCGCACGGCCCGCGTAGGCGCAGCATGCACTCGGCCAGCCTGTGGGCGAAGTGCCCGTGCCTTCACTTCGAGCGACGATTCGTTGCAGGGTGCTTCTCGGGGGCCCCGCTCCTGCGCTCCGGGACGAACGGAGGGTAGGGCAGAACGCCCCCTAAAGAGGCAGCTGCACGTTCGCGGCGCCACAGACGTGGTGCTCTCAGGGAACAATGCGGGAAAGGCCAGGGGGACCCTTCCTGCGCTGCCAAGAAAATAGCTCCCTTCGGACGCACTGCGGCGGGCCCAATTCGCCCCTTCTCGGCGTCCGAACGGCACGACCCGGCTGTCTCGGCTGCGAAGCAGCATTCGCGCCCAACCGCTCGGGAGCGTTCGCACTCGCTGCCCGACATATCGCGCTTCTTGCCGGCTTCCGCTTGCAGGCTCATGTCGCCCGCTCTCTCGTGGCCCGCTCGCCGAGAACGGGCGACTGCAGTCGGCTGCGGTTCCCCGAGTCGCGGGCTCTTCTCCGCGCCTCGGACAGCAGCGCTTCCGACGGCGCACGGCCCGCGTAGGCGCAGCATGCACTCGGCCAGCCTGTGGGCGAAGTGCCCGTGCCTTCACTTCGAGCGACGATTCGTTGCAGGGTGCTTCTCGGGGGCCCCGCTCCTGCGCTCCGGGACGAACGGAGGGTAGGGCAGAACGCCCCCTAAAGAGGCAGCTGCACGTTCGCGGCGCCACAGACGTGGTGCTCTCAGGGAACAATGCGGGAAAGGCCAGGGGGACCCTTCCTGCGCTGCCAAGAAAATAGCTCCCTTCGGACGCACTGCGGCGGGCCCAATTCGCCCCTTCTCGGCGTCCGAACGGCACGACCCGGCTGTCTCGGCTGCGAAGCAGCATTCGCGCCCAACCGCTCGGGAGCGTTCGCACTCGCTGCCCGACATATCGCGCTTCTTGCCGGCTTCCGCTTGCAGGCTCATGTCGCCCGCTCTCTCGTGGCCCGCTCGCCGAGAACGGGCGACTGCAGTCGGCTGCGGTTCCCCGAGTCGCGGGCTCTTCTCCGCGCCTCGGACAGCAGCGCTTCCGACGGCGCACGGCCCGCGTAGGCGCAGCATGCACTCGGCCAGCCTGTGGGCGAAGTGCCCGTGCCTTCACTTCGAGCGACGATTCGTTGCAGGGTGCTTCTCGGGGGCCCCGCTCCTGCGCTCCGGGACGAACGGAGGGTAGGGCAGAACGCCCCCTAAAGAGGCAGCTGCACGTTCGCGTCGCCACAGACGTGGTGCTCTCAGGGAACAATGCGGGAAAGGCCAGGGGGACCCTTCCTGCGCTGCCAAGAAAATAGCTCCCTTCGGACGCACTGCGGCGGGCCCAATTCGCCCCTTCTCGGCGTCCGAACGGCACGACCCGGCTGTCTCGGCTGCGAAGCAGCATTCGCGCCCAACCGCTCGGGAGCGTTCGCACTCGCTGCCCGACATATCGCGCTTCTTGCCGGCTTCCGCTTGCAGGCTCATGTCGCCCGCTCTCTCGTGGCCCGCTCGCCGAGAACGGGCGACTGCAGTCGGCTGCGGTTCCCCGAGTCGCGGGCTCTTCTCCGCGCCTCGGACAGCAGCGCTTCCGACGGCGCACGGCCCGCGTAGGCGCAGCATGCACTCGGCCAGCCTGTGGGCGAAGTGCCCGTGCCTTCACTTCGAGCGACGATTCGTTGCAGGGTGCTTCTCGGGGGCCCCGCTCCTGCGCTCCGGGACGAACGGAGGGTAGGGCAGAACGCCCCCTAAAGAGGCAGCTGCACGTTCGCGTCGCCACAGACGTGGTGCTCTCAGGGAACAATGCGGGAAAGGCCAGGGGGACCCTTCCTGCGCTGCCAAGAAAATAGCTCCCTTCGGACGCACTGCGGCGGGCCCAATTCGCCCCTTCTCGGCGTCCGAACGGCACGACCCGGCTGTCTCGGCTGCGAAGCAGCATTCGCGCCCAACCGCTCGGGAGCGTTCGCACTCGCTGCCCGACATATCGCGCTTCTTGCCGGCATCCGCTTGCAGGCTCATGTCGCCCGCTCTCTCGTGGCCCGCTCTCCGAGAACGGGCGACTGCAGTCGGCTGCGGTTCCCCGAGTCGCGGGCTCTTCTCCGCGCCTCGGACAGCAGCGCTTCCGACGGCGCACGGCCCGCGTAGGCGCAGCATGCACTCGGCCAGCCTGTGGGCGAAGTGCCCGTGCCTTCACTTCGAGCGACGATTCGTTGCAGGGTGCTTCTCGGGGGCCCCGCTCCTGCGCTCCGGGACGAACGGAGGGTAGGGCAGAACCCCCCCTAAAGAGGCAGCTGCACGTTCGCGGCGCCACAGACGTGGTGCTCTCAGGGAACAATGCGGGAAAGGCCAGGGGGACCCTTCCTGCGCTGCCAAGAAAATAGCTCCCTTCGGACGCACTGCGGCGGGCCCAATTCGCCCCTTCTCGGCGTCCGAACGGCACGACCCGGCTGTCTCGGCTGCGAAGCAGCATTCGCGCCCAACCGCTCGGGAGCGTTCGCACTCGCTGCCCGACATATCGCGCTTCTTGCCGGCTTCCGCTTGCAGGCTCATGTCGCCCGCTCTCTCGTGGCCCGCTCGCCGAGAACGGGCGACTGCAGTCGGCTGCGGTTCCCCGAGTCGCGGGCTCTTCTCCGCGCCTCGGACAGCAGCGCTTCCGACGGCGCACGGCCCGCGTAGGCGCAGCATGCACTCGGCCAGCCTGTGGGCGAAGTGCCCGTGCCTTCACTTCGAGCGACGATTCGTTGCAGGGTGCTTCTCGGGGGCCCCGCTCCTGCGCTCCGGGACGAACGGAGGGTAGGGCAGAACCCCCCCTAAAGAGGCAGCTGCACGTTCGCGGCGCCACAGACGTGGTGCTCTCAGGGAACAATGCGGGAAAGGCCAGGGGGACCCTTCCTGCGCTGCCAAGAAAATAGCTCCCTTCGGACGCACTGCGGCGGGCCCAATTCGCCCCTTCTCGGCGTCCGAACGGCACGACCCGGCTGTCTCGGCTGCGAAGCAGCATTCGCGCCCAACCGCTCGGGAGCGTTCGCACTCGCTGCCCGACATATCGCGCTTCTTGCCGGCTTCCGCTTGCAGGCTCATGTCGCCCGCTCTCTCGTGGCCCGCTCGCCGAGAACGGGCGACTGCAGTCGGCTGCGGTTCCCCGAGTCGCGGGCTCTTCTCCGCGCCTCGGACAGCAGCGCTTCCGACGGCGCACGGCCCGCGTAGGCGCAGCATGCACTCGGCCAGCCTGTGGGCGAAGTGCCCGTGCCTTCACTTCGAGCGACGATTCGTTGCAGGGTGCTTCTCGGGGGCCCCGCTCCTGCGCTCCGGGACGAACGGAGGGTAGGGCAGAACGCCCCCTAAAGAGGCAGCTGCACGTTCGCGGCGCCACAGACGTGGTGCTCTCAGGGAACAATGCGGGAAAGGCCAGGGGGACCCTTCCTGCGCTGCCAAGAAAATAGCTCCCTTCGGACGCACTGCGGCGGGCCCAATTCGCCCCTTCTCGGCGTCCGAACGGCACGACCCGGCTGTCTCGGCTGCGAAGCAGCATTCGCGCCCAACCGCTCGGGAGCGTTCGCACTCGCTGCCCGACATATCGCGCTTCTTGCCGGCTTCCGCTTGCAGGCTCATGTCGCCCGCTCTCTCGTGGCCCGCTCGCCGAGAACGGGCGACTGCAGTCGGCTGCGGTTCCCCGAGTCGCGGGCTCTTCTCCGCGCCTCGGACAGCAGCGCTTCCGACGGCGCACGGCCCGCGTAGGCGCAGCATGCACTCGGCCAGCCTCTGGGCGAAGTGCCCGTGCCTTCACTTCGAGCGACGATTCGTTGCAGGGTGCTTCTCGGGGGCCCCGCTCCTGCGCTCCGGGACGAACGGAGGGTAGGGCAGAACCCCCCCTAAAGAGGCAGCTGCACGTTCGCGGCGCCACAGACGTGGTGCTCTCAGGGAACAATGCGGGAAAGGCCAGGGGGACCCTTCCTGCGCTGCCAAGAAAATAGCTCCCTTCGGACGCACTGCGGCGGGCCCAATTCGCCCCTTCTCGGCGTCCGAACGGCACGACCCGGCTGTCTCGGCTGCGAAGCAGCATTCGCGCCCAACCGCTCGGGAGCGTTCGCACTCGCTGCCCGACATATCGCGCTTCTTGCCGGCTTCCGCTTGCAGGCTCATGTCGCCCGCTCTCTCGTGGCCCGCTCGCCGAGAACGGGCGACTGCAGTCGGCTGCGGTTCCCCGAGTCGCGGGCTCTTCTCCGCGCCTCGGACAGCAGCGCTTCCGACGGCGCACGGCCCGCGTAGGCGCAGCATGCACTCGGCCAGCCTGTGGGCGAAGTGCCCGTGCCTTCACTTCGAGCGACGATTCGTTGCAGGGTGCTTCTCGGGGGCCCCGCTCCTGCGCTCCGGGACGAACGGAGGGTAGGGCAGAACGCCCCCTAAAGAGGCAGCTGCACGTTCGCGGCGCCACAGACGTGGTGCTCTCAGGGAACAATGCGGGAAAGGCCAGGGGGACCCTTCCTGCGCTGCCAAGAAAATAGCTCCCTTCGGACGCACTGCGGCGGGCCCAATTCGCCCCTTCTCGGCGTCCGAACGGCACGACCCGGCTGTCTCGGCTGCGAAGCAGCATTCGCGCCCAACCGCTCGGGAGCGTTCGCACTCGCTGCCCGACATATCGCGCTTCTTGCCGGCTTCCGCTTGCAGGCTCATGTCGCCCGCTCTCTCGTGGCCCGCTCGCCGAGAACGGGCGACTGCAGTCGGCTGCGGTTCCCCGAGTCGCGGGCTCTTCTCCGCGCCTCGGACAGCAGCGCTTCCGACGGCGCACGGCCCGCGTAGGCGCAGCATGCACTCGGCCAGCCTGTGGGCGAAGTGCCCGTGCCTTCACTTCGAGCGACGATTCGTTGCAGGGTGCTTCTCGGGGGCCCCGCTCCTGCGCTCCGGGACGAACGGAGGGTAGGGCAGAACGCCCCCTAAAGAGGCAGCTGCACGTTCGCGGCGCCACAGACGTGGTGCTCTCAGGGAACAATGCGGGAAAGGCCAGGGGGACCCTTCCTGCGCTGCCAAGAAAATAGCTCCCTTCGGACGCACTGCGGCGGGCCCAATTCGCCCCTTCTCGGCGTCCGAACGGCACGACCCGGCTGTCTCGGCTGCGAAGCAGCATTCGCGCCCAACCGCTCGGGAGCGTTCGCACTCGCTGCCCGACATATCGCGCTTCTTGCCGGCTTCCGCTTGCAGGCTCATGTCGCCCGCTCTCTCGTGGCCCGCTCGCCGAGAACGGGCGACTGCAGTCGGCTGCGGTTCCCCGAGTCGCGGGCTCTTCTCCGCGCCTCGGACAGCAGCGCTTCCGACGGCGCACGGCCCGCGTAGGCGCAGCATGCACTCGGCCAGCCTGTGGGCGAAGTGCCCGTGCCTTCACTTCGAGCGACGATTCGTTGCAGGGTGCTTCTCGGGGGCCCCGCTCCTGCGCTCCGGGACGAACGGAGGGTAGGGCAGAACGCCCCCTAAAGAGGCAGCTGCACGTTCGCGTCGCCACAGACGTGGTGCTCTCAGGGAACAATGCGGGAAAGGCCAGGGGGACCCTTCCTGCGCTGCCAAGAAAATAGCTCCCTTCGGACGCACTGCGGCGGGCCCAATTCGCCCCTTCTCGGCGTCCGAACGGCACGACCCGGCTGTCTCGGCTGCGAAGCAGCATTCGCGCCCAACCGCTCGGGAGCGTTCGCACTCGCTGCCCGACATATCGCGCTTCTTGCCGGCTTCCGCTTGCAGGCTCATGTCGCCCGCTCTCTCGTGGCCCGCTCGCCGAGAACGGGCGACTGCAGTCGGCTGCGGTTCCCCGAGTCGCGGGCTCTTCTCCGCGCCTCGGACAGCAGCGCTTCCGACGGCGCACGGCCCGCGTAGGCGCAGCATGCACTCGGCCAGCCTGTGGGCGAAGTGCCCGTGCCTTCACTTCGAGCGACGATTCGTTGCAGGGTGCTTCTCGGGGGCCCCGCTCCTGCGCTCCGGGACGAACGGAGGGTAGGGCAGAACGCCCCCTAAAGAGGCAGCTGCACGTTCGCGTCGCCACAGACGTGGTGCTCTCAGGGAACAATGCGGGAAAGGCCAGGGGGACCCTTCCTGCGCTGCCAAGAAAATAGCTCCCTTCGGACGCACTGCGGCGGGCCCAATTCGCCCCTTCTCGGCGTCCGAACGGCACGACCCGGCTGTCTCGGCTGCGAAGCAGCATTCGCGCCCAACCGCTCGGGAGCGTTCGCACTCGCTGCCCGACATATCGCGCTTCTTGCCGGCATCCGCTTGCAGGCTCATGTCGCCCGCTCTCTCGTGGCCCGCTCTCCGAGAACGGGCGACTGCAGTCGGCTGCGGTTCCCCGAGTCGCGGGCTCTTCTCCGCGCCTCGGACAGCAGCGCTTCCGACGGCGCACGGCCCGCGTAGGCGCAGCATGCACTCGGCCAGCCTGTGGGCGAAGTGCCCGTGCCTTCACTTCGAGCGACGATTCGTTGCAGGGTGCTTCTCGGGGGCCCCGCTCCTGCGCTCCGGGACGAACGGAGGGTAGGGCAGAACGCCCCCTAAAGAGGCAGCTGCACGTTCGCGGCGCCACAGACGTGGTGCTCTCAGGGAACAATGCGGGAAAGGCCAGGGGGACCCTTCCTGCGCTGCCAAGAAAATAGCTCCCTTCGGACGCACTGCGGCGGGCCCAATTCGCCCCTTCTCGGCGTCCGAACGGCACGACCCGGCTGTCTCGGCTGCGAAGCAGCATTCGCGCCCAACCGCTCGGGAGCGTTCGCACTCGCTGCCCGACATATCGCGCTTCTTGCCGGCTTCCGCTTGCAGGCTCATGTCGCCCGCTCTCTCGTGGCCCGCTCGCCGAGAACGGGCGACTGCAGTCGGCTGCGGTTCCCCGAGTCGCGGGCTCTTCTCCGCGCCTCGGACAGCAGCGCTTCCGACGGCGCACGGCCCGCGTAGGCGCAGCATGCACTCGGCCAGCCTCTGGGCGAAGTGCCCGTGCCTTCACTTCGAGCGACGATTCGTTGCAGGGTGCTTCTCGGGGGCCCCGCTCCTGCGCTCCGGGACGAACGGAGGGTAGGGCAGAACCCCCCCTAAAGAGGCAGCTGCACGTTCGCGGCGCCACAGACGTGGTGCTCTCAGGGAACAATGCGGGAAAGGCCAGGGGACCCTTCCTGCGCTGCCAAGAAAATAGCTCCCTTCGGACGCACTGCGGCGGGCCCAATTCGCCCCTTCTCGGCGTCCGAACGGCACGACCCGGCTGTCTCGGCTGCGAAGCAGCATTCGCGCCCAACCGCTCGGGAGCGTTCGCACTCGCTGCCCGACATATCGCGCTTCTTGCCGGCTTCCGCTTGCAGGCTCATGTCGCCCGCTCTCTCGTGGCCCGCTCGCCGAGAACGGGCGACTGCAGTCGGCTGCGGTTCCCCGAGTCGCGGGCTCTTCTCCGCGCCTCGGACAGCAGCGCTTCCGACGGCGCACGGCCCGCGTAGGCGCAGCATGCACTCGGCCAGCCTGTGGGCGAAGTGCCCGTGCCTTCACTTCGAGCGACGATTCGTTGCAGGGTGCTTCTCGGGGGCCCCGCTCCTGCGCTCCGGGACGAACGGAGGGTAGGGCAGAACGCCCCCTAAAGAGGCAGCTGCACGTTCGCGGCGCCACAGACGTGGTGCTCTCAGGGAACAATGCGGGAAAGGCCAGGGGGACCCTTCCTGCGCTGCCAAGAAAATAGCTCCCTTCGGACGCACTGCGGCGGGCCCAATTCGCCCCTTCTCGGCGTCCGAACGGCACGACCCGGCTGTCTCGGCTGCGAAGCAGCATTCGCGCCCAACCGCTCGGGAGCGTTCGCACTCGCTGCCCGACATATCGCGCTTCTTGCCGGCTTCCGCTTGCAGGCTCATGTCGCCCGCTCTCTCGTGGCCCGCTCGCCGAGAACGGGCGACTGCAGTCGGCTGCGGTTCCCCGAGTCGCGGGCTCTTCTCCGCGCCTCGGACAGCAGCGCTTCCGACGGCGCACGGCCCGCGTAGGCGCAGCATGCACTCGGCCAGCCTGTGGGCGAAGTGCCCGTGCCTTCACTTCGAGCGACGATTCGTTGCAGGGTGCTTCTCGGGGGCCCCGCTCCTGCGCTCCGGGACGAACGGAGGGTAGGGCAGAACGCCCCCTAAAGAGGCAGCTGCACGTTCGCGGCGCCACAGACGTGGTGCTCTCAGGGAACAATGCGGGAAAGGCCAGGGGGACCCTTCCTGCGCTGCCAAGAAAATAGCTCCCTTCGGACGCACTGCGGCGGGCCCAATTCGCCCCTTCTCGGCGTCCGAACGGCACGACCCGGCTGTCTCGGCTGCGAAGCAGCATTCGCGCCCAACCGCTCGGGAGCGTTCGCACTCGCTGCCCGACATATCGCGCTTCTTGCCGGCTTCCGCTTGC
>NW_027639053.1:235000-240068 GCF_951394365.1 Tetrao urogallus | reverse complement strand
AGGGATTTCTAGGAAAATAAGCGATATTTAAGGTTAAAAACAGGGATTTCTATGAAAATAAGCGACATTTAAGGTTAAAAACAGGGATTTCTACGAAAATATGCGACATTTGAGGTTAAAAACAGGGATTTCAATGACAATAAGCGATATTTAAGGTTAAAAACAGGGATTTTTATGAAAATAAGCAATATTTAAGGTTAAAAACAGGGATTTCAATGAAAATAAGCGATATTTCAGGTTAAAAACAGGGATTTCTATGAAAATAAGCGATATTTCAGGTTAAAAACAGGGATTTCTATGAAAATAAGCGACATTTAAGGCTAAAAAGAGGGATTTCTATGAAAATAAGCGATATTTCAGGTTAAAAACAGGGATTTCTTGGAAAACAAGCGACATTTAAGGCTAAAAACAGGGATTTCTATGAAAATAAGCGATATTTCAGGTTAAAAACAGGGATTTCTAGGAAAACAAGCGATATTTCAGGTTAGAAACAGGGATTTATTGTAGATATCAGCAGATGTAAGGGGAAAATCTGGGTTTTCTTGCTTCAAACCCTAGATTTCAGAGAAAAAACATGGATTTCTGGCAGAAAACCCAGATTTAAGGGGAATACCCCAAAACTAAGGGGATAAAAACAGATTTCAAGTAGAAAAAAACCCAATTTAAAGGGAAAAGCATCAGATTTAGGGGGAAATGCAGGAATTTCTGGCAGAGTACCCCAGAGATAAGGTAAAAAACCGCTGATTTAAATGTAAAAACCGAGATTTCTGGGAGAAAAGCCGAAACTTAAGGGGAGAAACAGGGATTTCTCAGAAAAATCACGCAGATTTTAGGGGAAAATCCCCAGATTTAAGGGGGAAAACAGGGATTTCTGTGAGAAAACCCCCGATTTAAGGAAAAACACAAAGATTTCTGCCAGGAAACCCTGGATTTTACGAGGAAAACAAGGATTTCTAGCAGAGAACCTGAGATTAAGCATTAGGGTCAGGGTTAGGGTTAGGGTTAGGGTTAGGGTTAGGGTTAGGGTTAGGGTTAGGGTTAGGGTTAGGGTTAGGGTTAGGGTAAGAGAAAACCGCAGATTTTAGAGGAAAAGCAGGGATTTTTGAATTAAAACGCCTTTTATTGTCATTTTGGGTCTGTTTATTGGGATTTGCTGTTTTTTATTTTATGTTTGGGGACATTTTGGGTGATTTTGGGGTCATCTATGTTGTTTTTGTTGTCAGTTTTGGGGATTTAGTGGTTGTTTATTGGGAGTTCGTCGTCATTTTTGGAGATGTTAGGGTGTTTGATTGGGATTTTGGGGTTATTTTTGAAGATTTTGGAGTAGTTAATTGGGATTTTGGGGCCGTTTCTTGGGATTTTGTTGTTGTTTCTTGGGATTATGGGCCATTTATTGATATTTTGGGGCAATTTGGGGGGATTTCAGCGCTGTTTCTTGAGATTTGGGGGCTGTTTATGAGGATTTGGAGTCATTTTGGGAGATATTGTGGTCATTGAATGGGAAAAACAGGGATTTGTATGAGCAATCCCCAGATTGAAGGGGAAAAACTCCAGATTTGGGAGGAACAAGAGGGATTTCGAGCAGAACAGCACAGATTTAAGGTTAAAAACAGGGATTTCTATGAAAATAAGCAATATTTAAGGTTAAAAAAAGGGATTTCTAGGAAAATAAGCGATATTTAAGAGTTAAAAACAGGGATTTCTTTGAAAATAAGCAATATTTCAAGTTAAAAACAGGGATTTCTATGAAAATAAGAGATATTTAATGTTAAAAACAGGGATTTCTATGAAAATAAGTGACATTTCAGGTTAAAAACAGGGATTTCTTTGAAAATAAGTGATATTTCAGGTTAAAAACAGGGATTTCTATGAAAATAAGCGATATTTCAGGTTAAAAACAGGGATTTCTTGGAAAACAAGCGACATTTAAGGCTAAAAACAGGGATTTCTATGAAAATAAGCGATATTTCTGGTTTAAAACAGGGATTTCTAGGAAAACAAGCGATATTTCAGGTTAGAAACAGGGATTTATTGTAGATATCAGCAGATGTAAGGGGAAAATCTGGGTTTTCTTGCTTCAAACCCTAGATTTCAGAGAAAAAACATGGATTTCTGGCAGAAAACCCAGATTTAAGGGGAATACCCCAAAACTAAGGGGATAAAAACAGATTTCAAGTAGAAAAAAACCCAATTTAAAGGGAAAAGCATCAGATTTAGGGGGAAATGCAGGAATTTCTGGCAGAGTACCCCAGAGATAAGGTGAAAAACCGCTGATTTAAATGTAAAAACCGAGATTTCTGGGAGAAAAGCCGAAACTTAAGGGGAGAAACAGGGATTTCTCAGAAAAATCACGCAGATTTTAGGGGAAAATCCCCAGATTTAAGGGGGAAAACAGGGATTTCTGTGAGAAAACCCCCGATTTAAGGAAAAACACAAAGATTTCTGCCAGGAAACCCTGGATTTTACGAGGAAAACAAGGATTTCTAGCAGAGAACCTGAGATTAAGCATTAGGGTCAGGGTTAGGGTTAGGGTTAGGGTTAGGGTTAGGGTTAGGGTTAGGATTAGGGTTAGGGTTAGGGTTAGGGTTAGGGTTAGGGTTAGGGTTAGGGTTAGGATTAGGGTTAGGGTTAGGGTTAGGGTTAGGGTTAGGGTTAGGGTTAGGATTAGGGTTAGGGTTAGGGTTAGGGTTAGGGTTAGGGTTAGGGTTAGGGTTAGGTTTAGGGTTAGGGTTAGGGTTAGGGTTAGGGTTAGGGTTAGGGTTAGGGTTAGGGTTAGGGTTAGGGTTAGGGTTAGGGTTAGGGTTAGGGTTAGGGTTAGGGTTAGGGTTAGGGTTAGGGTTAGGGTTAGGGTTAGGGTTAGGGTTAGGGTTAGGGTTAGGGTTAGGGTTAGGGTTAGGGTTAGGGTTAGGGTTAGGGTTAGGGTTAGGGTTAGGGTAAGAGAAAACCGCAGATTTTAGAGGAAAAGCAGGGATTTTTGAATTAAAACGCCTTTTATTGTCATTTTGGGTCTGTTTATTGGGATTTGCTGTTTTTTATTTTATGTTTGGGGACATTTTGGGTGATTTTGGGGTCATCTATGTTGTTTTTGTTGTCAGTTTTGGGGATTTAGTGGTTGTTTATTGGGAGTTCGTCGTCATTTTTGGAGATGTTAGGGTGTTTGATTGGGATTTTGGGGTTATTTTTGAAGATTTTGGAGTAGTTAATTGGGATTTTGGGGCCGTTTCTTGGGATTTTGTTGTTGTTTCTTGGGATTATGGGCCATTTATTGATATTTTGGGGCAATTTGGGGGGATTTCAGCGCTGTTTCTTGAGATTTGGGGGCTGTTTATGAGGATTTGGAGTCATTTTGGGAGATATTGTGGTCATTGAATGGGAAAAACAGGGATTTGTATGACAAATCCCCAGATTGAAGGGGAAAAACTCCAGATTTGGGAGGAACAAGAGGGATTTCGAGCAGAACAGCACAGATTTAAGGTTAAAAACAGGGATTTCTATGAAAATAAGCGATATTTCAGGTTAAAAACAGGGATTTCTATGAAAATAAGCGATATTTAAGGGGAAAAACAGGGATTTCTTGGAAAATATGCAATATTTCAAGTTAAAAACAGGGATTTCAATGACAATAAGCGATATTTTAGGTTACAAACAGGGATTTCTATGAAAATAAGCAATATTTCAGAGTTAAAAACAGGGATTTCTATGAAAATAAGCGATATTTAAGAGTTAAAAACAGGGATTTCTATGAAAATAAGCGATATTTAAGAGTTTAAAACAGAGATTTCAATGAAAATAAGCGATATTTAAGAGTTTAAAAACAGGGATTTCTATGAAAACAAGCGATATTTAAGGTTAAAAACAGGGATTTCTTTGAAAACAAGCGATATTTAAGGTTAAAAACAGGGATTTCTGTGAAAATAAGCGATATTTAAGAGTTAAAAACAGGGATTTCAATGAAAATAAGCGATATTTCAGGTTAAAAACAGGGATTTCTATGAAAATAATCGATATTTAAGGTTAAAAACAGGGATTTCTAGGAAAATAAGCGATATTTCAGGTTAAAAACGGGGATTTCAGTGAAAATAAGCGATATTTCAGGTTAAAACCAGGGATTTCTAGGAAAACAAGCGATCTCTAAGAGTTAAAAACAGGGATTTCTATGAAAACAAGCGATATTTCAGGTTCAAAACAGGGATTTCAATGAAAATAAGCGATATTTCAGGTAAAAAACAGGGATTTCAATGACAATAAGCGATATTTCAGGTTACAAACAGGGATTTCTATGAAAATAAGCGATATTTCAGAGTTAAAAACAGGGATTTCTATGAAAATAAGCGATATTTCAGAGTTAAAAACAGGGATTTTTATGAAAATAAGCGATATTTAAGGTTAAAAAAAGGGATTTCTATGAAAATAAGAGGTATTTAATGTTAAAAACAGGGATTTCTATGAAAATAAGCGACATTTAAGGTTAAAAACAGGGATTTCTACGAAAATAATCGACATTTGAGGTTAAAAACAGGGATTTCTATGAAAATAAGTGATATTTCAGAGTTAAAAACAGGGATTTTTATGAAAATAAGCGATATTTCAGGTTAAAACAGGGATTTCAATGAAAATAAGCGATATTTACGATTAAAAACAGGGATTTCTATGAAAATAAGCGACATTTAAGGTTAAAAACAGGGATTTCTACGAAAATAAGCGATATTTCAGGTCAAAAACAGCGATTTCTATGAAAATAAGTGATATTTAAGGCTAAAAACAGGGATTTCTGTGAAAATAAGCGATATTTCAGGTTAAAAACAGGGATTTCTTGGAAAACAAGCGACATTTAAGGCTAAAAACAGGGATTTCTATGAAAATAAGCGATAGTTAAGGTCAAAAACAGGGATTTCTAGGAAAACAAGCGGTATTTCAGGTTAGAAACAGGGATTTATTGTAGATATCAGCAGATGTAAGGGGAAAATCTGGGTTTTCTTGCTTCAAACCCTAGATTTCAGAGAAAAAACATGGATTTCTGGCAGAAAACCCAGATTTAAGGGGAATACCCCAAATCTAAGGGGATAAA
>NW_027639053.1:160000-227500 GCF_951394365.1 Tetrao urogallus | reverse complement strand
GGTTAAAAACTGGGATTTCTATGAAAATAAGCGATATATCAGGTTAAAAACAGGGATTTCTATGAAAATAAGCGATATTTCAGGTTAAAAACAGGGATTTCTATGAAAATAAGTGATATTTAAGGTTAAAAACAGGGATTTCTATGAAAATAAGTGATATTTCAGGTTAAAAACAGGGATTTCTATGAAAATAAGTGATATTTCAGGTTAAAAACAGGGAATTCTATGAAAATAAGCGATATTAAAGAGTTAAAAACAGGGATTTCTATGAAAATAAGCGATATTTAAGAGTTAAAAACGGATTTCTAAAAAAAAAATGATATTTAAGGTTAAAAACAGGGATTTCGGTGAAAATAAGCAATATTTAAGGTTAGAAACATTGATTTCAATGAAAATAAGCGACATTTATTGTTAAAAACAGATATTTCTAGGAAAATAAGAGATATTTCAGGTTCAAAACAGGGATTTCAATGAAAATAAGCGATATTTCAGGATAAAAACAGGGATTTCTATGAAAATAAGCCATATTTAAGGGTAAAAACAGGGATTTTTATGAAAATAAGCAATATTTCAGGTTAAAAACAGGGATTTCTATGAAAATAAGCGATATTTCAGGTCAAAAACAGCGATTTCTATGAAAATAAGCGATACTTCAGATTAAAAACAGGGATTTCAATGAAAATAAGTGATATTTCAGAGTTAAAAACAGGGATTTGTAGGAAAATAAGCGATATTTCAGGTTAAAAACAGGGATTTCTAGGAAAATAAGCGATATTTAAGGTTAAAAACAGGGATTTCTATGAAAATAAGCGTTATTTCAGGTTAAAAACTGGGATTTCTATGAAAATAAGCGATATATCAGGTTAAAAACAGGGATTTCTATGAAAATAAGCGATGTTTCAGGTTAAAAACAGGGATTTCTATGAAAATAAGTGATATTTAAGGTTAAAAACAGGGATTTCTATGAAAATAAGTGATATTTCAGGTTAAAAACAGGGATTTCTATGAAAATAAGTGATATTTCAGGTTAAAAACAGGGAATTCTATGAAAATAAGCGATATTAAAGAGTTAAAAACAGGGATTTCTATGAAAATAAGCGATATTTAAGAGTTAAAAACAGGGATTTCTAAAAAAAAAATGATATTTAAGGTTAAAAACAGGGATTTCGGTGAAAATAAGCAATATTTAAGGTTAGAAACATTGATTTCAATGAAAATAAGCGACATTTATTGTTAAAAACAGATATTTCTAGGAAAATAAGAGATATTTCAGGTTCAAAACAGGGATTTCAATGAAAATAAGCGATATTTCAGGATAAAAACAGGGATTTCAATGAAAATAAGCGATATTTCAGGTTAAAAACAGGGATTTCTATGAAAATAAGCCATATTTAAGGGTAAAAACAGGGATTTTTATGAAAATAAGCAATATTTCAGGTTAAAAACAGGGATTTCTATGAAAATAAGCGATATTTCAGGTCAAAAACAGCGATTTCTATGAAAATAAGCGATACTTCAGATTAAAAACAGGGATTTCAATGAAAATAAGCGATATTTAAGGTTAAAAACAGGGATTTCAATGAAAATAAGTGATATTTCAGGTTAAAAACAGGGATTTCAATGAAAATAAGCCATATTTTAGAGTTAAAAACAGGGATTTCTATGAAAATAAGCGACATTTAATGTTAAAAGCAGATATTTCTAGGAAAACAAGCGATATTTCAGGTTAAAAGAAGGGATGTCTATGAAAATAAGCGATATTTAAGGGTTAAAAACAGGGATTTCTATGAAAATAGGCAATATTTCATGTTAAAACAGGGATTTCTATGAAAATATGCGATATTTAAGGTTAAAAAAAGGGATTTCAATGAAAATAAGTGATATTTTAGATGAAAAACAGGGGTTTCTAGGAAAATAAGCGATATTTCAGGTGAAAAACAGGGATTTCTATGAAAATAAGCGATATTTCAGGTTAAAAACAGGGATTTCTAGGAAAATAAGCGATGTTTCAGGTTAAAAACAGGGATTTCTATAAAAATAAGCGACATTTAAGGTTAAAAACAGGGATTTCTACGAAAATAAGCGACATTTGAGGTTAAAAACAGGGATTTCTATGAAAATAAGTGATATTTCAGAGTTAAAAACAGGGATTTTTATGAAAATAAGCGATATTTAAGGTTAAAAACAGGGATTTCAATGAAAATAAGCGATATTTCAGGTTAAAAACAGGGATTTCTATGAAAATAAGCGATATTTCAGGTTAAAAACAGGGATTTCTGTGAAAATAAGCGACATTTAAGGCTAAAAACAGGGATTTCGATGAAAATAAGCGATATTTCAGGTTCAAAACAGGGATTTCTATGACAATAAGCGATATTTCAGGTCAAAAACAGGGATTTCTATGAAAATAAGCGATTGTCACGGAGTTGACCAGATCAATCTATGTCCGTGACAGGGGCGACAGGCCTCTGCCCTCCCCCCCCCCCACCCCAGTCCCACAAAAATGGGAAGGAAGGAAGGGAGGAAAAGAGCAGCGGCAACAATCTATGGAGGAAAACTTATTTTACTATAATATTGGAATACAAGATAACACAATATATACAATTTAATTGAAATTGAGATTAATAAATCAGACAAGATGAGAGAGAGAGAGAGAGAGAGAGAGAGTTCCCGGAACCGAGTCAAACCTGAAAAGCTTGGAACGGCTAGGAAAGCACCCTCCAGCACCCACTGCAAGGCAGCAAGAGAGTGCCCCCCCCCCCCACCCGGAAGGGCCAGATCCCCTGACTTCTGTAATGTACAGGGATAGGTACCTGGGATTGGGCATTAACACTTTAATACCCCGTACACTACATGATGTTTTGATGTAGAATACTGAAACCCAAAGTAAAAACAAACAAACAAACAAACAAGAAACATAGAACCACGACATTCCACCCCTTATTCTACATCGTTACATCATGCTTAATATATATATATACATATATACAAACAAACAACAACAACAACAAAAATGATTACAATGCATTACACACACATGGCTATATATATATATACATATATATATACATATATATATATATATATATACATAGAGTTAGTAACTGCACTCCCCCGGCATCAAGTTTCCCTGTGGTACACACTGGACATCCCCATTCTTTTGCATTACCCACCAAGTGCATCCTGGTCCCTGGGCAAAAACTGTACCACGGAGAGGTTTGCCCTTTCCAGAAGCTGGAAGAATCCAAACTGCCTTTCCTAACATGTTCTTTACATGTACAACGGGGACTTTATCTCCCTCTACGGTATGTAGGGAACTGGATTGGTTAGGACCATCACGATTAATAGATCCTCTGGTATTGACCAACCAGGTGGCTTCTGCCAAATGCTTCTCCCAGTGCTTAAATGTTCCGCCACCCAGTGCTTTTAGCATCGTTTTTAACAATCCATTGTATCGTTCTATTTTACCAGAGGCTGGTGCATGATAGGGAATATGGTAAATCCACTCAATGCCATGATCTTTGGCCCAAGTATTTACAAGAGAATTTTTGAAATGAGTCCCATTATCTGACTCAATCCTTTCTGGGGTGCCATGTCGCCACAGGACTTGTTTCTCGAGACCCAGTATGGTGTTTCGGGCAGTAGCATGGGGTACTGCATATGTTTCAAGCCACCCAGTGGTTGCCTCCACCATAGTAAGCACATAATGCTTGCCATTGCGAGATCGTGGCAAGGTGATATAATCAACCTGCCATGCCTCCCCATATTTGTACTTTTGCCATCGCCCTTCCTCCCAGAGAGGTTTCATCCTCTTGGCTTGTTTGATAATGGCACATGTTTCACAGTTATGAATAACCTGTGCAATGGCATCCATAGTTAAGTCCACCCCTCGGTCTCTAGCCCATTTGTATGTTGCATCTCTCCCTTGATGACCTGAGGTCTCATGGGCCCACCGAGCTAGAAATAATTCACCTTTGTTCTGCCAGTCCAGGTCTATTTGAGCCACCTCAATTCTGGCAGCTCGGTCTACCTGATGGTTATTTTGCTGTTCTTCAGTAGCCCGACTCTTGGGCACATGAGCATCTACATGACGCACCTTTACGACTATAGTCTTTGTTCGGGCAGCAATGTCTTTCCACAGTTCAGCAGCCCAAATAGGTTTACCCCTTCTTTGCCAGTTATTTTGCTCCCACTGCTGTAACCACCCCCATAAGGCATTTGCTACCATCCATGAGTCAGTGTAAAGATAGAGCATTGGCCACCTCTCCCGTTCAGCGACATCTAAGGCCAGTTGGACGGCCTTTACCTCTGCAAATTGGCTTGATTCTCCTTTTCCTTCAGTGGCCTCTGCAACTTGTCGTGTGGGGCTCCACACAGCAGATTTCCATCTGCGATGCTTTCCCACAATACGACACGATCCGTCTGTGAACAGGGCATATTTCTTTTCATTCTCTGGTAGTTCATTGTATGGTGGGGCTTCTTTAGCACGTGATACTTCTTCTCCTGGTGGTGTTCCAAACTTTTTACCTTCAGGCCAGTCCATGATGACCTCTAGGATTCCTGGACGGCTGAGGTTCCCCATCCGCGCTCGCTGTGTAATCAACGCAATCCACTTACTCCAAGTGGCATCAGTAGCATGATGGGTGGAGGGAACCTTTCCTTTAAACATCCAGTTCAGCACTGGCAGTCGAGGTGCCAGAAGAAGCTGTGTTTCAGTACCGACTACTTCGGAAGCAGCCCGAACCCCCTCATATGCAGCTAAGATCTCCTTTTCAGTTGGAGTGTAATGCTCTTCAGACCCTCTGTATGCCCGACTCCAAAATCCCAGGGGTCGGCCTCGGGTCTCTCCTGAGGCTCTTTGCCACAAACTCCAAGTGGGACCGTTCTCTCCAGCAGCGGTATAGAGGATGTTCTTTATACCCTGTCCTGTCCGTACTGGCCCTAGGGCCACGGCACGGGCTATCTCCTGTTTAATCTGTTCAAAAGCCTGCTGCTGCTCAGGGCCCCATGTAAACTCATTTCTCATTCGCGTCACATGATAAAGGGGGCTTACAATGAGGCTGTAGTTTGGAACGTGCATTCTCCAAAAGCCCACTGCACCCAGAAAAGATTGTGTCTCTCTTTTGCCTTTCGCGATGGTGGTGGTTCTGAGGAGGGCCCCTCACCTGGATCTTCCTCCTCCTCCTCCTCTTCTTCTCTTTTTCGTTCAAGACGCGAAGACACTCGTTTCCATTTCTTGCCCTCCACAGGAGCAACCGGTATTGTTACTGGTGTCTCCTGTGATTGATTAGATTTGACTTGGGGATTTTCCCCTTTGGCTTGAACCTCAGCTCGGAAACTCTCTCTCTCCAAAATGGTATTATATAGGGCACGGTAAGCACAAGCCAAACCCCAAATAAGTTGTACCTCCTTAGATTTATGTAAGCCGCATAGTCCCTGATTCAAATACTGGCTTAGTTTCTCAGGATCCCACAGGTGTTCAAGAGTAAAATCCCATGACACTGCGGGTCCCCATGCTTCTAAGACCTTTCCTAAACCTCTCCATATCCCCTGCCAGTCATCATTCTCTAGTTTTGGAGAAGACTTATTACAAATGAATTGGAATACATTCAGGAGAATTGATGACACGCACACCACCATGACTATTAATTCAGGATTCAAAAAACGTTTGACAAACCGAAAAGAAAACCCGGAGACTGGTCTGAACATCGTGTTGTTTGTAAAATTAGCTATTCCATTTGGGATGTAGCTGTTTGTGAAATTAGCCATTCCTTCTGGGATGTAGTTGTTTGTGAAATTAGCCATTCCTTCCGGGATGTAAATGTCAAAATTCAAATCATACCACATTGCAAGTAGGTAAAACATAGGTGTCTCCATCAGTGCCATTAGGTACCTATATACGGATGCAATTCCAACACACGTAAGTGCAAGATGGATTATTGGCCAGTAGGTTGTGAGTAACACCATTGCTTTAAATCCTTTACACAGCGCCCCCACGATAACGAGTGGGTTCATCAGAGGTGCCTGCTAAAAAAGGGGTTAATGAATTGAAGCTAACAAGAGCAGGAAAAAAAAAAGGCACTACCCAGACTAAGTAGTGCTCAAAGTTTACAAATATCCCAGAACACTGGCAGTACGCCTAATCTTTCAAGGTCAGGTTTTCCAGCACAGAAACTTGAACTACTGATAATGCTCCCTAACGAAGCTCTCTAAGAGCAGAGAGAAAAAAAGATCCGTTCTAACAGCTAAAAAGCAGCTCGTGCCCCACGTTGGGCGCCAAAAAATCTGTCACGGAGTTGACCAGATCAATCTATGTCCGTGACAGGGGCGACAGGCCTCTGCCCTCCCCCCCCCCACCCCAGTCCCACAAAAATGGGAAGGAAGGAAGGGAGGAAAAGAGCAGCGGCAACAATCTATGGAGGAAAACTTATTTTACTATAATATTGGAATACAAGATAACACAATATATACAATTTAATTGAAATTGAGATTAATAAATCAGACAAGATGAGAGAGAGAGAGAGAGAGAGAGAGAGAGAGTTCCCGGAACCGAGTCAAACCTGAAAAGCTTGGAACGGCTAGGAAAGCACCCTCCAGCACCCACTGCAAGGCAGCAAGAGAGTGCCCCCCCCCCCACCCGGAAGGGCCAGATCCCGTGACTTCTGTAATGTACAGGGATAGGTACCTGGGATTGGGCATTAACACTTTAATACCCCGTACACTACATGATGTTTTGATGTAGAATACTGAAACCCAAAGTAAAAACAAACAAACAAACAAACAAGAAACATAGAACCACGACAGCGATATTTAAGGGGAAAAACAGGGATTTCTATGAAAATAAGCCATATTTAAGAGTTGAAAACAGGGATTTCTAGGAAAACTAGCGATCTTTAAGAGTTGAAAACAGGGATTTCTATGAAAATAAGCGATATTTAAGGTTAAAAACAGGGATTTCAATGAAAATAAGCAATATTTAAGGTTAAAAACAGGGATTTCTATGAAAAGAAGCAATATTTCAGAGTTAAAAACACGGATTTCTATGAAAGTAAGCGATATTTAAGGTTGAAAAAAGGGATTTCTATGACAATAAGCGATATTTCAGGTTAAAAACAGGGATGTCTATGAAAATAAGCAATATTTAAGAGTTAAAAACAGGGATTTCTATGAAAATAAGCGATATTTAAGGTTAAAAAAAAGGGATTTCTATGAAAATAAGCGATATTTCAGGCAAGAAATAGGGATTTCTATGAAAACAAGCGATATTAAAGTAGAGAAACAGAGATTTCTATGAAAACAAGCGATATTTCAGGTTAAAAAGAGAGATTTCTATGAAAATAAGCGATATTTATGGTTAAAAACAGGGATTTCTATGAAAGCAAGCGATATTTCAGGTTAAAAACAGGGATTTCGATGAAAATAAGCGATATTTCAGGTTAAAAACAGGGATTTCTAGGAAACAAAGCGATATTTCAGGTTAAAAACAGGGATTTCGATGAAAATAAGCAATATTTAAGGGTAAAAACAGGGATTTCTATGAAAATAAGCAATATTTCAGGTTAAAAACAGGGATTTCTAGGAAAATAAGCGATATTTCAGGTTAAAAACAGGGATTTCTAGGAAAATAAGCGATATTTCAGGTTAATAACAGGGATTTCTGGGAAAATGGGCGAAATTTAAGGTTAAAAACAGGGAATTTCAATGAAAATAAGCAATATTTAAGAGTTAGAAACAGGAATTTCTATGAAAATAAGCGACATTTAATGTTAAAAGCAGATATTTCTATGAAAACAAGCGATATTTCAGGTTAAAAACAGGGATTTCAATGAAAATAAGTGATATTTCAGGTTAAAAACAGGGATTTCTATGAAAATAAGCGATATTTCAGGTTAAAAACAGGGATTTCTAGGAAAATAAGTGATATTTAAGGTTAAAAAGAGGGATTTCTATGAAAATAAGTGATATTTAAGGGGAAAAACAGGGATTTCTCTGAAAACAAGCAATATTTCAGGTTCAAAACAGGGATTTCTATGAAAATAAGCGATATTTCAGGTTAAAAACAGGGATTTCTATGAAAATAAGCGATATTTCAGGTTAAAAGCAGGGATGTCTATGAAAATAAGCGATATTTGTGGTGAAAAACAGGGATTTTTAGGAAAATAAGCCATATTTAAGAGTTGAAAACAGGCATTTCCAGGAAAACAAGCGATCTCTAAGAGTTAAAAACAGGGATTTGAAGGAAAATAAGCGATATTTAAGTTTAAGAACAGGGATTTCAATGAAAATAAGCGATATTTCAGGTTAAAAACAGGGATTTCTATGAAAATAAGCGATATTTCAGGTTAAAAACAGGGATTTCTATGAAAATAAGTGATATTTAAGGTTAAAAACAGGGATTTCTATAAAAAAAAGCGATATTTAAGAGAAAAAAACATGGATTTCTTGGAAAACAAGCGATCTCCAGGAGTTAAAAACAGGGATTTCTATGAAGATAAGCGATATTTATGTTTAAGAACAGGGATTTCAATGAAAATAAGCGATATTTCAGGTTAAAAACAGGGATTTCTATGAAAATAAGCGATATTTAAGTTTAAAAACAGGGATTTCTAGGAAAACAAGCGATATTTCGGGTAAAAAACAGGGATTTCTAGGAAAATAAGCGATATTTTAGGTTACAAACAGGGATTTCTATGAAAATAAGCGATATTTCAGGTTAAAAACAGGGATTTCGATGAAAATAAGCGATATTTCAAGATAAAAACAGGGATTTCTATGAAAATAAGTGATATTTCAGGTTCAAAACAGGGATTTCGATGAAAATAAGCGATATTTCAGGTTAAAAACAGGGATTTCTAGGAAAATAAGCGATATTTCAGGTTAAAAACAGGGATTTCTGTGAAAATAAGCAATATTTCAGGTCAAAAACAGGGATTTCAGTGAAAATAAGCGATTTTTAAGAGTTAAAAACAGGGATTTCTATGAAAATAAGCGATATTTCAGAGCTAAAAGCAGGGATTTCTATGAAAATAAGCGATATTTAAGGGTTAAAAACAGGGATTTTTATGAAAACAAGCGATCTCTAAGAGTTAAAAAAAGGGATTTCTATGAAAATAAGCGATATTTAAGTTTAAGAACAGGGATTTCTATGAAAATAGGCAAAATTTAAGATTAAAAACGGGGATTTCTATGAAAATAAGTGATATTTAAGAGTTCAAAACAGGGATTTCTATGAAAACAAGCGATATTTAAGGTTAAAAACAGGGATTTCTGTGAAAATAAGCGATATTTCAGGTTAAAAACACAGATTTCGATGAAAATAAGCGATATTTCAGGTTCAAAACAGGGATTTCTATGAAAATAAGCGATATTTCAGGTTAAAAGCAGGGATTTCTATGAAACATAAGCCATATTTCAGTTCAAAAACGGGGATTTCAGTGAAACTAAGCGATATTTAAGGTTAAAAACAGGATTTTCTTAGATAAAAAGCGATATTTAACAGATAAAAACATGGATTTCAGTGAAAATCAGCGATATTTCATGTTAAAAGCAGGGATTTCTAGGAAAATAAGTAATATTTAAGGTTAGAAACAGGGATTTCTGTGAAAATAAGCGACATTTCAGGTTAAAAACAGGGATTTCTATGAAAATAAGTGATATTTCAGAGTTAAAAGCAGGGATTTCTAGGAAAATAAGCGATATTTAAGCTTAAAAGCAGGGATTTCTAGGAAAATAAGCATTATTTAAGGGTTAAAAACAGGGATTTCTAGGAAAACAAGCGATCTCTAAGAGTTAAAAAAAGGGATTTCTATGAAAATAAGCGATATTTAAGTTTAAGAACAGGGATTTCTATGAAAATAGGCAAAATTTAAGATTAAAAACGGGGATTTCTATGAAAATAAGTGATATTTAAGAGTTCAAAACAGGGATTTCTATGAAAATAAGAGATATTTAATGTTAAAAACAGGGATTTCTAGGAAAATAAGCGATATTTCAGGTTAAAAACAGGGATTTCAATGAAAATAAGTGATATTTCAGGTTAAAAACAGTGATTTCTATGAAAATAAGTGATGTTTATGGCTAAAAACAGGAATTTCGATGAAAATAAGCGATATTTCAGGTTAAAAACAGGGATTTCTAGGAAAATAAGCGATATTTAAGTTTAAAAACAGGGATTTCTATGAAAACAAGCGATATTTCAGGTTAAAAACAGGGATTTCAATGAAAACAAGCGATTTTTAAGCTTAAAAAGAGGGATTTCTATGAAAATAAGCGATATTTAAGGTGAAAAACAGGGATTTCTATGAAAATAAGCGATATTTAAGAGTTGTAAACAGGGATTTCTAGGAAAACAAGCGATATTTAAGAGTTGTAAACAGGGATTTCTAGGAAAACAAGCGATCTCTAAGAGTTAAAAACAGGGATTTGTAGGAAAATAAGTAATATTTCAGGTTAAAAACAGCGATTTCCTTGAAAACAAGCGATATTTAAGGTTAAAAACTGGGATTTCTATCAAAACAAGCGATATTTCAGAGTTAAAAACAGGGATTTCGATGAAAATAAGTGATATTTAAGGTTAAAAACAGGGATTTCTATGAAAATAAGCGATATTTCAGGTTAAAAGCAGGGATTTCTATGAAACATAAGCCATATTTCAGTTCAAAAACGGGGATTTCAGTGAAACTAAGCGATATTTAAGGTTAAAAACAGGATTTTCTTAGATAAAAAGCGATATTTAACAGATAAAAACATGGATTTCAGTGAAAATCAGCGATATTTCATGTTAAAAGCAGGGATTTCTAGGAAAATAAGTAATATTTAAGGTTAAAAACAGGGATTTCTGTGAAAATAAGCGACATTTAAGGTTAAAAACAGGGATTTCTATGAAAATAAGTGATATTTCAGAGTTAAAAGCAGGGATTTCTAGGAAAATAAGCGATATTTTAGCTTAAAAGCAGGGATTTCTATGAAAATAAGCGATATTTCAGGTTAAAAACAGGGATTTCGATGAAAATAAGCGATATTTCAGGTTAAAAACAGGGATTTCGATGAAAATAAGCGATATTTCAGGTTAAAAACAGGGATTTCTATGAAAACAAGCGATATTTCAGGTTAAAAACAGGGATTTCTATGAAAACAAGCGATATTTCAGGTTAAAAACAGGGATTTCTGTGAAAATAAGCGATATTTCAGGTTAAAAACACAGATTTCGATGAAAATAAGCGATATTTCAGGTTCAAAACAGGGATTTCTATGAAAATAAGTGATATTTAAGGTTAAAAGCAGGGATTTCTATGAAACATAAGCCATATTTCAGTTCAAAAACGGGGATTTCAGTGAAACTAAGCGATATTTAAGGTTAAAAACAGGATTTTCTTAGATAAAAAGCGATATTTAACAGATAAAAACATGGATTTCAGTGAAAATCAGCGATATTTCATGTTAAAAAGAGGGATTTCTAGGAAAATAAGTAATATTTAAGGTTAGAAACAGGGATTTCTGTGAAAATAAGCGACATTTCAGGTTAAAAACAGGGATTTCTATGAAAATAAGTGATATTTCAGAGTTAAAAGCAGGGATTTCTAGGAAAATAAGCGATATTTAAGCTTAAAAGCAGGGATTTCTATGAAAATAAGCATTATTTAAGGGTTAAAAACAGGGATTTCTAGGAAAACAAGCGATCTCTAAGAGTTAAAAAAAGGGATTTCTATGAAAATAAGCGATATTTAAGTTTAAGAACAGGGATTTCTATGAAAATAGGCAAAATTTAAGATTAAAAACGGGGATTTCTATGAAAATAAGTGATATTTAAGAGTTCAAAACAGGGATTTCTATGAAAATAAGAGATATTTAATGTTAAAAACAGGGATTTCTAGGAAAATAAGCGATATTTCAGGTTAAAAACAGGGATTTCAATGAAAATAAGTGATATTTCAGGTTAAAAACAGTGATTTCTATGAAAATAAGTGATGTTTATGGCTAAAAACAGGAATTTCTATGAAAATAAGTGATGTTTATGGCTAAAAACAGGGATTTCTAGGAAAATAAGCGATATTTAAGTTTAAAAACAGGGATTTCTATGAAAACAAGCGATATTTCAGGTTAAAAACAGGGATTTCAATGAAAACAAGCGATTTTTAAGCTTAAAAAGAGGGATTTCTATGAAAATAAGCGATATTTAAGGTGAAAAACAGGGATTTCTATGAAAATAAGCGATATTTAAGAGTTGTAAACAGGGATTTCTAGGAAAACAAGCGATATTTAAGAGTTGTAAACAGGGATTTCTAGGAAAACAAGCGATCTCTAAGAGTTAAAAACAGGGATTTGTAGGAAAATAAGCGATATTTCAGGTTAAAAACAGCGATTTCCTTGAAAACAAGCGATATTTAAGGTTAAAAACTGGGATTTCTATCAAAACAAGCGATATTTCAGAGTTAAAAACAGGGATTTCGATGAAAATAAGTGATATTTAAGGTTAAAAACAGGGATTTCTATGAAAATAAGCGATATTTAAGGTTAAAAGCAGGGATTTCTATGAAACATAAGCCATATTTCAGTTCAAAAACGGGGATTTCAGTGAAACTAAGCGATATTTAAGGTTAAAAACAGGATTTTCTTAGATAAAAAGCGATATTTAACAGATAAAAACATGGATTTCAGTGAAAATCAGCGATATTTCATGTTAAAAGCAGGGATTTCTAGGAAAATAAGTAATATTTAAGGTTAAAAACAGGGATTTCTGTGAAAATAAGCGACATTTAAGGTTAAAAACAGGGATTTCTATGAAAATAAGTGATATTTCAGAGTTAAAAGCAGGGATTTCTAGGAAAATAAGCGATATTTTAGCTTAAAAGCAGGGATTTCTATGAAAATAAGCGATATTTCAGGTTAAAAACAGGGATTTCGATGAAAATAAGCGATATTTCAGGTTAAAAACAGGGATTTCGATGAAAATAAGCGATATTTCAGGTTAAAAAAAGGGATTTCAATGAAAATAAGCGATATTTAAGAGTTAAAAACAGGGATTTCTATGAAAATAAGTGACATTTAAGGTTAAAAACAGGGATTTCTAGGAAAATAAGCGATATTTCAGGTTAAAAACAGGGATTTCTATGAAAATAAGCGATATTTCAGGTAAGTAATAGGGATTTCTATGAAAACAAGCGATATTAAAGTGGAGAAACAGGGATTTCTATGAAAATAAGTGATATTTAAGTTTAAAAACAGGGATTTCTAGGAAAATAAGTGATATTTAAGGTTAAAAACAGGGATTTCTATGAAAATAAGCGATATTTCAGGTTAAAAACAGGGATTTCGATGAAAATATGCAATATTTCAAGTTAAAAACAGGGATTTCTAGGAAAATAAGCGATATTTCAGGTTAAAAACAGGGATTTCGATGAAAATAAGCGATATTTCAGGTTAAAAAGAGGGATTTCTATGAAAATAAGCGATATTTAAGAGTTAAAAACAGGGATTTCTATGAAAATAAGTGACATTTAAGGTTAAAAACAGGGATTTCTAGGAAAATAAGCGATATTTCAGGTTAAAAACAGGGATTTCTATGAAAACAAGCGATATTTATGGTTAAAAACAGGGATTTCTAGGAAAATAAGCGATAGTTCACGTTAAAAAAAGGGATTTCAATGAAAATAAGCGATATTTAATGTTAAAAACAGGGATTTCAATGAAAATAAGCGATATTTCAGTTTAAAAACAGGGATTTCTATGAAAATAATCGAAATTTCAGGTTAAAAACAGGGATTTCAGTGAAAATAAGCGATATTTAATGTTAAAAACAGGGATTTCCGTGAAAATAAGCGATATTTAAGGTTAAAAACAGGGATTTCTGTGAAAATAAGCGATATTTAATGTTAAAAACAGGGATTTCTATGAAAATAAGTGATGTTTCATAGTTAAAAGCAGGGATTTCTATGAAAATATGCGATGTTTCAGGTTCAAAACAGGGATTTCGATGAAAATAAGCGATATTTCAGGTTAAAAACAGGGATTTCGATGAAAATAAGCGATATTTCAGGTTAAAAACAGGGATTTCTATGAAAATAAGCGATATTTCAGGTTAAAAACAGGGATTTCTAGGAAAATAAGCGATATTTCAGGTTAAAAACAGGGATTTCGATGAAAATAAGCGATATTTCAGGTTAAAAAGAGGGATTTCGATGAAAATAAGCGATATTTAAGAGTTAAAAACAGGGATTTCTATGAAAATAAGTGACATTTAAGGTTAAAAAAAGGGATTTCTATGAAAATAAGCGATATTTAAGTTTAAGAACAGGGATTTCTATGAAAATAGGCAAAATTTAAGATTAAAAACGGGGATTTCTATGAAAATAAGTGATATTTAAGAGTTCAAAACAGGGATTTCTATGAAAATAAGAGATATTTAAGGTTAAAAACAGGGATTTCTAGGAAAATAAGCGATATTTCAGGTTAAAAACAGGGATTTCAATGAAAATAAGTGATATTTCAGGTTAAAAACAGTGATTTCTATGAAAATAAGTGATGTTTATGGCTAAAAACAGGAATTTCTATGAAAATAAGCGATATTTCAGGTTAAAAACAGGGATTTCTAGGAAAATAAGCGATATTTAAGTTTAAAAACAGGGATTTCTATGAAAACAAGCGATATTTCAGGTTAAAAACAGGGATTTCTCTGAAAACAAGCGATTTTTAAGCTTAAAAAGAGGGATTTCTATGAAAATAAGCGATATTTAAGGTGAAAAACAGGGATTTCTATGAAAATAAGCGATATTTCAGGTGAAAAACAGGGATTTCTATGAAAATAAGCGATATTTAAGAGTTGTAAACAGGGATTTCTAGGAAAACAAGCGATCTCTAAGAGTTAAAAACAGGGATTTGTAGGAAAATAAGCGATATTTCAGGTTAAAAACAGCGATTTCCTTGAAAACAAGCGATATTTAAGGTTAAAAACTGGGATTTCTATCAAAACAAGCGATATTTCAGAGTTAAAAACAGGGATTTCGATGAAAATAAGTGATATTTAAGGTTAAAAACAGGGATTTCTATGAAAATAAGCGATATTTAAGGTTAAAAGCAGGGATTTCTATGAAACATAAGCCATATTTCAGTTCAAAAACGGGGATTTCAGTGAAACTAAGCGATATTTAAGGTTAAAAACAGGATTTTCTTAGATAAAAAGCGATATTTAACAGATAAAAACATGGATTTCAGTGAAAATCAGCGATATTTCATGTTAAAAGCAGGGATTTCTAGGAAAATAAGTAATATTTAAGGTTAGAAACAGGGATTTCTGTGAAAATAAGCGACATTTCAGGTTAAAAACAGGGATTTCTATGAAAATAAGTGATATTTCAGAGTTAAAAGCAGGGATTTCTAGGAAAATAAGCGATATTTAAGCTTAAAAGCAGGGATTTCTAGGAAAATAAGCATTATTTAAGGGTTAAAAACAGGGATTTCTAGGAAAACAAGCGATCTCTAAGAGTTAAAAAAAGGGATTTCTATGAAAATAAGCGATATTTAAGTTTAAGAACAGGGATTTCTATGAAAATAGGCAAAATTTAAGATTAAAAACGGGGATTTCTATGAAAATAAGTGATATTTAAGAGTTCAAAACAGGGATTTCTATGAAAATAAGAGATATTTAATGTTAAAAACAGGGATTTCTAGGAAAATAAGCGATATTTCAGGTTAAAAACAGGGATTTCAATGAAAATAAGTGATATTTCAGGTTAAAAACAGTGATTTCTATGAAAATAAGTGATGTTTATGGCTAAAAACAGGAATTTCTAGGAAAATAAGCGATATTTAAGTTTAAAAACAGGGATTTCTAGGAAAATAAGTGATATTTAAGTTTAAAAACAGGGATTTCTATGAAAACAAGCGATATTTCAGGTTAAAAACAGGGATTTCTCTGAAAACAAGCGATTTTTAAGCTTAAAAAGAGGGATTTCTATGAAAATAAGCGATATTTAAGGTGAAAAACAGGGATTTCTATGAAAATAAGCGATATTTAAGAGTTGTAAACAGGGATTTCTAGGAAAACAAGCGATATTTAAGAGTTGTAAACAGGGATTTCTAGGAAAACAAGCGATCTCTAAGAGTTAAAAACAGGGATTTCTAGGAAAATAAGCGATATTTCAGGTTAAAAACAGCGATTTCCTTGAAAACAAGCGATATTTAAGGTTAAAAACTGGGATTTCTATCAAAACAAGCGATATTTCAGAGTTAAAAACAGGGATTTCGATGAAAATAAGTGATATTTAAGGTTAAAAACAGGGATTTCTATGAAAATAAGCGATATTTCAGGTTAAAAGCAGGGATTTCTATGAAACATAAGCCATATTTCAGTTCAAAAACGGGGATTTCAGTGAAACTAAGCGATATTTAAGGTTAAAAACAGGATTTTCTTAGATAAAAAGCGATATTTAACAGATAAAAACATGGATTTCAGTGAAAATCAGCGATATTTCATGTTAAAAGCAGGGATTTCTAGGAAAATAAGTAATATTTAAGGTTAAAAACAGGGATTTCTGTGAAAATAAGCGACATTTAAGGTTAAAAACAGGGATTTCTAGGAAAATAAGTGATATTTCAGAGTTAAAAGCAGGGATTTCTAGGAAAATAAGCAATATTTTAGCTTAAAAGCAGGGATTTCTATGAAAGCAAGCGATATTTCAGGTTAAAAACAGGGATTTCGATGAAAATAAGCGATATTTCAGGTTAAAAACAGGGATTTCGATGAAAATAAGCGATATTTCAGGTTAAAAAGAGGGATTTCTATGAAAATAAGCGATATTTAAGAGTTAAAAACAGGGATTTCTATGAAAATAAGTGACATTTAAGGTTAAAAACAGGGATTTCTAGGAAAATAAGCGATATTTCAGGTTAAAAACAGGGATTTCTATGAAAATAAGCGATATTTCAGGTAAGTAATAGGGATTTCTATGAAAACAAGCGATATTAAAGTGGAGAAACAGGGATTTCTATGAAAATAAGTGATATTTAAGTTTAAAAACAGGGATTTCTAGGAAAATAAGCGATATTTCAGGTTAAAAACAGGGATTTCAATGAAAATAAGTGATATTTCAGGTTAAAAACAGGGATTTCGATGAAAATATGCAATATTTCAAGTTAAAAACAGGGATTTCTAGGAAAATAAGCGATATTTCAGGTTAAAAACAGGGATTTCGATGAAAATAAGCGATATTTCAGGTTAAAAAGAGGGATTTCTATGAAAATAAGCGATATTTAAGAGTTAAAAACTGGGATTTCTATGAAAATAAGTGACATTTAAGGTTAAAAACAGGGATTTCTAGGAAAATAAGCGATATTTCAGGTTAAAAACAGGGATTTCTATGAAAACAAGCGATATTTAAGGTTAAAAACAGGGATTTCTAGGAAAATAAGCGATAGTTCACGTTAAAAAAAGGGATTTCAATGAAAATAAGCTATATTTAATGTTAAAAACAGGGATTTCAATGAAAATAAGCGATATTTCAGTTTAAAAACAGGGATTTCTATGAAAATAATCGAAATTTCAGGTTAAAAACAGGGATTTCAGTGAAAATAAGCGATATTTAATGTTAAAAACAGGGATTTCCGTGAAAATAAGCGATATTTAAGGTTAAAAACAGGGATTTCTGTGAAAATAAGCGATATTTAATGGGAAAAAAACAGGGATTTCTATGAAAATAAGTGATGTTTCATAGTTAAAAGCAGGGATTTCTTGGAAAATATGCGATGTTTCAGGTTCAAAACAGGGATTTCGATGAAAATAAGCGATATTTCAGGTTAAAAACAGGGATTTCGATGAAAATAAGCGATATTTCAGGTTAAAAACAGGGATTTCTATGAAAATAAGCGATATTTCAGGTTAAAAACAGGGATTTCTAGGAAAATAAGCGATATTTCAGGTTAAAAACAGGGATTTCGATGAAAATAAGCGATATTTCAGGTTAAAAAGAGGGATTTCGATGAAAATAAGCGATATTTAAGAGTTAAAAACAGGGATTTCTATGAAAATAAGTGACATTTAAGGTTAAAAAAAGGGATTTCTATGAAAATAAGCGATATTTAAGTTTAAGAACAGGGATTTCTATGAAAATAGGCAAAATTTAAGATTAAAAACGGGGATTTCTATGAAAATAAGTGATATTTAAGAGTTCAAAACAGGGATTTCTATGAAAATAAGAGATATTTAAGGTTAAAAACAGGGATTTCTAGGAAAATAAGCGATATTTCAGGTTAAAAACAGGGATTTCAATGAAAATAAGTGATATTTCAGGTTAAAAACAGTGATTTCTATGAAAATAAGTGATGTTTATGGCTAAAAACAGGAATTTCTATGAAAATAAGCGATATTTCAGGTTAAAAACAGGGATTTCTAGGAAAACAAGCGATATTTCAGGTTAAAAACAGGGATTTCTATGAAAACAAGCGATATTTCAGGTTAAAAACAGGGATTTCTCTGAAAACAAGCGATTTTTAAGCTTAAAAAGAGGGATTTCTATGAAAATAAGCGATATTTAAGGTGAAAAACAGGGATTTCTATGAAAATAAGCGATATTTCAGGTGAAAAACAGGGATTTCTATGAAAATAAGCGATATTTAAGAGTTGTAAACAGGGATTTCTAGGAAAACAAGCGATCTCTAAGAGTTAAAAACAGGGATTTCTAGGAAAATAAGCGATATTTCAGGTTAAAAACAGCGATTTCCTTGAAAACAAGCGATATTTAAGGTTAAAAACTGGGATTTCTATCAAAACAAGCGATATTTCAGAGTTAAAAACAGGGATTTCGATGAAAATAAGTGATATTTAAGGTTAAAAACAGGGATTTCTATGAAAATAAGCGATATTTAAGGTTAAAAGCAGGGATTTCTATGAAACATAAGCCATATTTCAGTTCAAAAACGGGGATTTCAGTGAAACTAAGCGATATTTAAGGTTAAAAACAGGATTTTCTTAGATAAAAAGCGATATTTACCAGATAAAAACATGGATTTCAGTGAAAATCAGCGATATTTCATGTTAAAAGCAGGGATTTCTAGGAAAATAAGCGATATTTTAGCTTAAAAACAGGGATTTCTATGAAAGCAAGCGATATTTCAGGTTAAAAACAGGGATTTCGATGAAAATAAGCGATATTTCAGGTTAAAAACAGGGATTTCGATGAAAATAAGCGATATTTCAGGTTAAAAAGAGGGATTTCTATGAAAATAAGCGATATTTAAGAGTTAAAAACAGGGATTTCTATGAAAATAAGTGACATTTAAGGTTAAAAACAGGGATTTCTAGGAAAATAAGCGATATTTCAGGTTAAAAACAGGGATTTCTATGAAAATAAGCGATATTTCAGGTAAGTAATAGGGATTTCTATGAAAACAAGCGATATTAAAGTGGAGAAACAGGGATTTCTATGAAAATAAGTGATATTTAAGTTTAAAAACAGGGATTTCTAGGAAAATAAGCGATATTTCAGGTTAAAAACAGGGATTTCAATGAAAATAAGTGATATTTCAGGTTAAAAACAGGGATTTCGATGAAAATATGCAATATTTCAAGTTAAAAACAGGGATTTCTAGGAAAATAAGCGATATTTCAGGTTAAAAACAGGGATTTCGATGAAAATAAGCGATATTTCAGGTTAAAAAGAGGGATTTCTATGAAAATAAGCGATATTTAAGAGTTAAAAACAGGGATTTCTATGAAAATAAGTGACATTTAAGGTTAAAAACAGGGATTTCTAGGAAAATAAGCGATATTTCAGGTTAAAAACAGGGATTTCTATGAAAACAAGCGATATTTAAGGTTAAAAACAGGGATTTCTAGGAAAATAAGCGATAGTTCATGTTAAAAAAAGGGATTTCAATGAAAATAAGCTATATTTAATGTTAAAAACAGGGATTTCAATGAAAATAAGTGATATTTCAGTTTAAAAACAGGGATTTCTATGAAAATAATCGAAATTTCAGGTTAAAAACAGGGATTTCAGTGAAAATAAGCGATATTTAATGTTAAAAACAGGGATTTCCGTGAAAATAAGCGATATTTAAGGTTAAAAACAGGGATTTCTGTGAAAATAAGCGATATTTAATGGGAAAAAAACAGGGATTTCTATGAAAATAAGTGATGTTTCATAGTTAAAAGCAGGGATTTCTTGGAAAATATGCGATGTTTCAGGTTCAAAACAGGGATTTCGATGAAAATAAGCGATATTTCAGGTTAAAAACAGGGATTTCGATGAAAATAAGCGATATTTCAGGTTAAAAACAGGGATTTCTATGAAAATAAGCGATATTTCAGGTTAAAAACAGGGATTTCTAGGAAAATAAGCGATATTTCAGGTTAAAAACAGGGATTTCGATGAAAATAAGCGATATTTCAGGTTAAAAAGAGGGATTTCGATGAAAATAAGCGATATTTAAGAGTTAAAAACAGGGATTTCTATGAAAATAAGTGACATTTAAGGTTAAAAAAAGGGATTTCTATGAAAATAAGCGATATTTAAGTTTAAGAACAGGGATTTCTATGAAAATAGGTAAAATTTAAGATTAAAAACGGGGATTTCTATGAAAATAAGTGATATTTAAGAGTTCAAAACAGGGATTTCTATGAAAATAAGAGATATTTAAGGTTAAAAACAGGGATTTCTAGGAAAATAAGCGATATTTCAGGTTAAAAACAGGGATTTCAATGAAAATAAGTGATATTTCAGGTTAAAAACAGTGATTTCTATGAAAATAAGTGATGTTTATGGCTAAAAACAGGAATTTCTATGAAAATAAGCGATATTTCAGGTTAAAAACAGGGATTTCTAGGAAAATAAGCGATATTTAAGTTTAAAAACAGGGATTTCTATGAAAACAAGCGATATTTCAGGTTAAAAACAGGGATTTCTCTGAAAACAAGCGATTTTTAAGCTTAAAAAGAGGGATTTCTATGAAAATAAGCGATATTTAAGGTGAAAAACAGGGATTTCTATGAAAATAAGCGATATTTCAGGTGAAAAACAGGGATTTCTATGAAAATAAGCGATATTTAAGAGTTGTAAACAGGGATTTCTAGGAAAACAAGCGATCTCTAAGAGTTAAAAACAGGGATTTGTAGGAAAATAAGCGATATTTCAGGTTAAAAACAGCGATTTCCTTGAAAACAAGCGATATTTAAGGTTAAAAACTGGGATTTCTATCAAAACAAGCGATATTTCAGAGTTAAAAACAGGGATTTCGATGAAAATAAGTGATATTTAAGGTTAAAAACAGGGATTTCTATGAAAATAAGCGATATTTAAGGTTAAAAGCAGGGATTTCTATGAAACATAAGCCATATTTCAGTTCAAAAACGGGGATTTCAGTGAAACTAAGCGATATTTAAGGTTAAAAACAGGATTTTCTTAGATAAAAAGCGATATTTACCAGATAAAAACATGGATTTCAGTGAAAATCAGCGATATTTCATGTTAAAAGCAGGGATTTCTAGGAAAATAAGCGATATTTTAGCTTAAAAACAGGGATTTCTATGAAAGCAAGCGATATTTCAGGTTAAAAACAGGGATTTCGATGAAAATAAGCGATATTTCAGAGTTAAAAACAGGGATTTCTATGAAAATAAGCGATATTTCAGGTTAAAAACAGGGATTTCTATGAAAATAAGCGATATTTCAGGTTAAAAACAGGGATTTCTATGAAAATAAGCGAAATTTAAGGTTAAAAACAGGGATTTCTATGAAAATAAGCGATATTTAAGTTTAAAAACAGGGATTTCTATGAAAATAAGCGATATTTAAGTTTAAAAACAGGGATTTCTAGGAAAATAAGCGATATTTCAGGTCAAAAACAGGGATTTCGATGAAAGTAAGCGAAATTTAAGGTTAAAAACAGGGATTTCGATGAAAATATGCAATATTTCAAGTTAAAAACAGGGATTTCTAGGAAAATAAGCGATATTTCAGGTTAAAAACAGGGATTTCGATGAAAATAAGCGATATTTCAGGTTAAAAAGAGGGATTTCTATGAAAATAAGCGATATTTAAGAGTTAAAAACAGGGATTTCTATGAAAATAAGTGACATTTAAGGTTAAAAACAGGGATTTCTAGGAAAATAAGCGATATTTCAGGTTAAAAACAGGGATTTCTATGAAAACAAGCGATATTTAAGGTTAAAAACAGGGATTTCTAGGAAAATAAGCGATATTTCAGGTTAAAAACAGGGATTTCTATGAAAATAAGCGATATTTCAGGTTAAAAACAGGGATTTCTAGGAAAATAAGCAATATTTAAGTTTAAAAACAGGGATTTCTATGAAAATAATCGAAATTTCAGGTTAAAAACAGGGATTTCAGTGAAAATAAGCGATATTTAATGTTAAAAACAGGGATTTCCATGAAAATAAGCGATATTTAAGGTTAAAAACAGGGATTTCTGTGAAAATAAGCGATATTTAATGGGAAAAAAACAGGGATTTCTATGAAAATAAGTGATGTTTCATAGTTAAAAGCAGGGATTTCTTGGAAAATATGCGATGTTTCAGGTTCAAAACAGGGATTTCTAGGAAAATACACGATATTTCAGAGTTCAAAGCAGGGATTTCTAGGAAAATAAGCGATATTTAAGAGTTAAAAACAGGGATTTCTAGGAAAGTAAGCGATATTTCAGAGTTCAAAGCAAGGATTTCTAGGAAAATAAGCGATATTTAAGGTTAAAAACAGGGATTTCTGTGAAAATAAGCGATATTTCAGGTTAAAAACAGGGATTTCGATGAAAATAAGCGATATTTCAGGATAAAAACAGGGATTTCTAAGAAAATAAGCGATATTTCAGGTTAAAAACAGGGATTTCGATGAAAATAAGCGATATTTCAGGTTAAAAACAGGAATTTCGATGAAAATAAGCGATATTTCAGGTTAAAAACAGGGATTTCTAGGAAAATAAGCGATATTTCAGGTTAAAAACAGGGATTTCTAGGAAAATAAGCGATATTTCAGGATAAAAACAGGGATTTCGATGAAAACAAGCGATTTTTAAGCTTAAAAAGAGGGATTTCGATGAAAATAAGCGATATTTCAGGTTAAAAACAGGGATTTCGATGAAAATAAGCGATATTTCAGGTTAAAAACAGGGATTTCTATGAAAATAAGCGATATTTCAGGTTAAAAACAGGGATTTCTAGGAAAATAAGCGATATTTCAGGTTAAAAACAGGGATTTCGATGAAAATAAGCGATATTTCAGGTTAAAAAGAGGGATTTCGATGAAAATAAGCGATATTTAAGAGTTAAAAACAGGGATTTCTATGAAAATAAGTGACATTTAAGGTTAAAAACAGGGATTTCTAGGAAAATAAGCGATATTTCAGGTTAAAAACAGGGATTTCTATGAAAATAAGCGATATTTCAGGTAAGTAATAGGGATTTCTATGAAAACAAGCGATATTAAAGTGGAGAAACAGGGATTTCTATGAAAATAAGTGATATTTAAGTTTAAAAACAGGGATTTCTAGGAAAATAAGCGATATTTCAGGTCAAAAACAGGGATTTCGATGAAAATAAGCGATATTTAAGGTTAAAAACAGGGATTTCTATGAAAATATGCAATATTTCAAGTTAAAAACAGGGATTTCTAGGAAAATAAGCGATATTTCAGGTTAAAAACAGGGATTTCGATGAAAATAAGCGATATTTCAGGTTAAAAAGAGGGATTTCTATGAAAATAAGCGATATTTAAGAGTTAAAAACAGGGATTTCTATGAAAATAAGTGACATTTAAGGTTAAAAACAGGGATTTCTAGGAAAATAAGCGATACTTCAGGTTAAAAACAGGGATTTCTATGAAAACAAGCGATATTTAAGGTTAAAAACAGGGATTTCTAGGAAAATAAGCGATAGTTCACGTTAAAAAAAGGGATTTCAATGAAAATAAGCGATATTTAATGTTAAAAACAGGGATTTCTATGAAAATAAGCGATATTTAAGTTTAAAAACAGGGATTTCTATGAAAATAATCGAAATTTCAGGTTAAAAACAGGGATTTCAGTGAAAATAAGCGATATTTCAGGTTAAAAACAGGGATTTCCGTGAAAATAAGCGATATTTCAGGTTAAAAACAGGGATTTCGATGAAAATAAGCGATATTTCAGGATAAAAACAGGGATTTCGATGAAAATAAGCGATATTTCAGGTTAAAAACAGGGATTTCGATGAAAATAAGCGATATTTCAGGTTAAAAACAGGGATTTCTATGAAAATAAGCGATATTTCAGGTTAAAAACAGGGATTTCTATGAAAATAAGCGGTATTTCAGGTTAAAAACAGGGATTTCTAGGAAAATAAGCGATATTTCAGGTTAAAAACAGGGATTTCAATGAAAATAAGCGATATTTCAGGTTAAAATCAGGGATTTCTATGAAAATAAGCGATATTTCAGAGTTAAAAGCAGGGATTTCTATGAAAATAAGCATTATTTAAGGGTTAAAAACAGGGATTTCTAGGAAAACAAGCGATCTCTAAGAGTTAAAAAAAGGGATTTCTATGAAAATAAGCGATATTTAAGTTTAAGAACAGGGATTTCTATGAAAATAGGCAAAATTTAAGATTAAAAACGGGGATTTCTATGAAAATAAGTGATATTTAAGAGTTCAAAACAGGGATTTCTATGAAAATAAGAGATATTTAATGTTAAAAACAGGGATTTCTATGAAAATAAGCGATATTTCAGGTTAAAAACTGGGATTTCAATGAAAATAAGTGATATTTCAGGTTAAAAACAGTGATTTCTATGAAAATAAGTGATGTTTATGGCTAAAAACAGGAATTTCTATGAAAATAAGCGATATTTCAGGTTAAAAACAGGGATTTCTAGGAAAATAAGCGATATTTCAGTTTAAAAACAGGGATTTCTATGAAAACAAGCGATATTTCAGGTTAAAAACAGGGATTTCTATGAAAACAAGCGATTTTTAAGCTTAAAAAGAGGGATTTCTATGAAAATAAGCGATATTTAAGGTGAAAAAGAGGGATTTCTATGAAAATAAGCGATATTTAAGGTGAAAAACAGGGATTTCTATGAAAATAAGCGATATTTAAGAGTTGTAAACAGGGATTTCTAGGAAAACAAGCGATCTCTAAGAGTTAAAAACAGGGATTTCTAGGAAAATAAGCGATATTTCAGGTTAAAAACAGCGATTTCCTTGAAAACAAGCGATATTTAAGGTTAAAAACTGGGATTTCTATCAAAACAAGCGATATTTCAGAGTTAAAAACAGGGATTTCGATGAAAATAAGTGATATTTAAGGTTAAAAACAGGGATTTCTATGAAAATAAGCGATATTTAAGGTTAAAAGCAGGGATTTCTATGAAACATAAGCCATATTTCAGTTCAAAAACGGGGATTTCAGTGAAACTAAGCGATATTTAAGGTTAAAAACAGGATTTTCTTAGATAAAAAGCGATATTTAACAGATAAAAACATGGATTTCAGTGAAAATCAGCGATGTTTCATGTTAAAAGCAGGGATTTCTAGGAAAATAAGTAATATTTAAGGTTAAAAACAGGGATTTCTGTGAAAATAAGCGACATTTAAGGTTAAAAACAGGGATTTCTATGAAAATAAGTGATATTTCAGAGTTAAAAGCAGGGATTTCTAGGAAAATAAGCGATATTTAAGCTTAAAAACAGGGATTTCTATGAAAGCAAGCGATATTTCAGGTTAAAAACAGGGATTTCGATGAAAATAAGCGATATTTCAGAGTTAAAAGCAGGGATTTCTATGAAAATAAGCATTATTTAAGGGTTAAAAACAGGGATTTCTAGGAAAACAAGCGATCTCTAAGAGTTAAAAAAAGGGATTTCTATGAAAATAAGCGATATTTAAGTTTAAGAACAGGGATTTCTATGAAAATAGGCAAAATTTAAGATTAAAAACGGGGATTTCTATGAAAATAAGTGATATTTAAGAGTTCAAAACAGGGATTTCTATGAAAATAAGAGATATTTAATGTTAAAAACAGGGATTTCTATGAAAATAAGCGATATTTCAGGTTAAAAACAGGGATTTCAATGAAAATAAGTGATATTTCAGGTTAAAAACAGTGATTTCTATGAAAATAAGTGATGTTTATGGCTAAAAACAGGAATTTCTATGAAAATAAGCGATATTTCAGGTTAAAAACAGGGATTTCTAGGAAAATAAGCGATATTTAAGTTTAAAAACAGGGATTTCTATGAAAACAAGCGATATTTCAGGTTAAAAACAGGGATTTCAATGAAAACAAGCGATTTTTAAGCTTAAAAAGAGGGATTTCTATGAAAATAAGCGATATTTAAGGTGAAAAACAGGGATTTCTATGAAAATAAGCGATATTTCAGGTTAAAAACAGGGATTTCCTGAAAACAAGCGATATTTAAGAGTTGTAAACAGGGATTTCTAGGAAAACAAGCGATCTCTAAGAGTTAAAAACAGGGATTTGTAGGAAAATAAGCGATATTTCAGGTTAAAAACAGCGATTTCCTTGAAAACAAGCGATATTTAAGGTTAAAAACTGGGATTTCTATCAAAACAAGCGATATTTCAGAGTTAAAAACAGGGATTTCGATGAAAATAAGTGATATTTAAGGTTAAAAACAGGGATTTCTATGAAAATAAGCGATATTTAAGGTTAAAAGCAGGGATTTCTATGAAACATAAGCCATATTTCAGTTCAAAAACGGGGATTTCAGTGAAACTAAGCGATATTTAAGGTTAAAAACAGGATTTTCTTAGATAAAAAGCGATATTTAACAGATAAAAACATGGATTTCAGTGAAAATCAGCGATATTTCATGTTAAAAGCAGGGATTTCTAGGAAAATAAGTAATATTTAAGGTTAAAAACAGGGATTTCTGTGAAAATAAGCGACATTTAAGGTTAAAAACAGGGATTTCTATGAAAATAAGCGATATTTCAGTTTGAAAACAGGGATTTCTATGAAAGCAAGCGATATTTCAGGTTAAAAACAGGGATTTCTATGAAAATAAGCGATATTTCAGAGTTAAAAGCAGGGATTTCTATGAAAATAAGCATTATTTAAGGGTTAAAAACAGGGATTTCTAGGAAAACAAGCGATCTCTAAGAGTTAAAAAAAGGGATTTCTATGAAAATAAGCGATATTTAAGTTTAAGAACAGGGATTTCTATGAAAATAGGCAAAATTTAAGATTAAAAACGGGGATTTCTATGAAAATAAGTGATATTTAAGAGTTCAAAACAGGGATTTCTATGAAAATAAGAGATATTTAAGGTTAAAAACAGGGATTTCTAGGAAAATAAGCGATATTTCAGGTTAAAAACAGGGATTTCAATGAAAATAAGTGATATTTCAGGTTAAAAACAGTGATTTCTATGAAAATAAGTGATGTTTATGGCTAAAAACAGGGATTTCTAGGAAAATAAGCGATATTTAAGTTTAAAAACAGGGATTTCTATGAAAACAAGCGATATTTCAGGTTAAAAACAGGGATTTCAATGAAAACAAGCGATTTTTAAGCTTAAAAAGAGGGATTTCTATGAAAATAAGCGATATTTCAGGTGAAAAACAGGGATTTCTATGAAAATAAGCGATATTTAAGAGTTGTAAACAGGGATTTCTAGGAAAACAAGCGATATTTAAGAGTTGTAAACAGGGATTTCTAGGAAAACAAGCGATCTCTAAGAGTTAAAAACAGGGATTTGTAGGAAAATAAGCGATATTTCAGGTTAAAAACAGGGATTTCAATGAAAATAAGCAATATTTCAGGTTAAAAACAGGGATTTCGATGAAAATAAGCGATATTTAAGGTTAAAAACAGGGATTTCTATGAAAATAAGCGATATTTCAGGTTAAAAAAAGGGATTTCTAGGAAAATAAGCTATATTTCAGTTTAAAATTAGGGATTTCTATGAAAGCAAGCGATATTTCAGGTTAAAAACAGGGATTTCTATGAAAATAAGCGATATTTCAGAGTTAAAAGCAGGGATTTCTATGAAAATAAGCATTATTTAAGGGTTAAAAACAGGGATTTCTAGGAAAACAAGCGATCTCTAAGAGTTAAAAAAAGGGATTTCTATGAAAATAAGCGATATTTAAGTTTAAGAACAGGGATTTCTATGAAAATAGGCAAAATTTAAGATTAAAAACGGGGATTTCTATGAAAATAAGTGATATTTAAGAGTTCAAAACAGGGATTTCTATGAAAATAAGAGATATTTAAGGTTAAAAACAGGGATTTCTAGGAAAATAAGCGATATTTCAGGTTAAAAACAGGGATTTCAATGAAAATAAGTGATATTTCAGGTTAAAAACAGTGATTTCTATGAAAATAAGTGATGTTTATGGCTAAAAACAGGGATTTCTAGGAAAATAAGCGATATTTAAGTTTAAAAACAGGGATTTCTATGAAAACAAGCGATATTTCAGGTTAAAAACAGGGATTTCAATGAAAACAAGCGATTTTTAAGCTTAAAAAGAGGGATTTCTATGAAAATAAGCGATATTTAAGGTGAAAAACAGGGATTTCTATGAAAATAAGCGATATTTAAGAGTTGTAAACAGGGATTTCTAGGAAAACAAGCGATATTTAAGAGTTGTAAACAGGGATTTCTAGGAAAACAAGCGATCTCTAAGAGTTAAAAACAGGGATTTCTAGGAAAATAAGCGATATTTCAGGTTAAAAACAGCGATTTCCTTGAAAACAAGCGATATTTAAGGTTAAAAACTGGGATTTCTATCAAAACAAGCGATATTTCAGAGTTAAAAACAGGGATTTCGATGAAAATAAGTGATATTTAAGGTTAAAAACAGGGATTTCTATGAAAATAAGCGATATTTAAGGTTAAAAGCAGGGATTTCTATGAAACATAAGCCATATTTCAGTTCAAAAACGGGGATTTCAGTGAAACTAAGCGATATTTAAGGTTAAAAACAGGATTTTCTTAGATAAAAAGCGATATTTAACAGATAAAAACATGGATTTCAGTGAAAATCAGCGATATTTCATGTTAAAAGCAGGGATTTCTAGGAAAATAAGTAATATTTAAGGTTAAAAACAGGGATTTCTGTGAAAATAAGCGACATTTAAGGTTAAAAACAGGGATTTCTAGGAAAATAAGTGATATTTCAGAGTTAAAAGCAGGGATTTCTAGGAAAATAAGCGATATTTTAGCTTAAAAACAGGGATTTCTATGAAAGCAAGCGATATTTCAGGTTAAAAACAGGGATTTCGATGAAAATAAGTGATATTTAAGGTTAAAAACAGGGATTTCTATGAAAATAAGCGATGTTTCAGGTTAAAAACTGGGATTTCTAGGAAAATAAGCGATATTTAAGAGTTAAAAAAAGGGATTTCTATGAAAATAAGTGACATTTAAGGTTAAAAACAGGGATTTCTAGGAAAATAAGCGATATTTCAGGTTAAAAACAGGGATTTCTATGAAAATAAGCGATATTTAAGGTTAAAAACAGGGATTTCTTTGAAAATATGCAATATTTCAAGATAAAAGCAGGGATTTCTAGGAAAATAAGCGATATTTCAGGTTAAAAACAGGGATTTCTATGAAAATAAGCGATATTTCAGGATAAAAACAGGGATTTCTAGGAAAATAAGCGATATTTAAGAGTTTAAAACAGAGATTTCAATGAAAATAAGCGATATCTTAGGTTAAAAACAGGGATTTCTATGAAAACAAGCGATATTTCAGGTTAAAAAGAGGGATTTCTATGAAAACAAGCGATATTTCAGGTTAAAAAGAGGGATTTCTATGAAAATAAGCGATATTTCAGGTTAAAAAAAGAGATTTCAATGAAAATAAGCGATGTTTAATGTTAAAAACAGGGATTTCTAGGAAAATAAGCGATATTTCAGAGTTCAAAGCAGGGATTTCTAGGAAAATAAGCGATATTTAAGAGTTAAAAACAGGGATTTCTAGGAAAATAAGCGATATTTAAGGATAAAAACAGGGATTTCTAGGAAAATAAGCGATATTTCAGGTTAAAAACAGGGATTTCTATGAAAATAAGCGATATTTCAGGTTAAAAACAGGGATTTCGATGAAAATAAGCGATATTTCAGGTTAAAAACAGGGATTTCTATGAAAATAAGCGATATTTAATGTTAAAAACAGGGATTTCAATGAAAATAAGCAATATTTAAGGTTAAAAACAGGGATTTCGATGAAAATAAGCGATATTTCAGGTTAAAAACAGGGATTTCTATGAAAATAAGCGATATTTCAGGTTAAAAAAAGGGATTTCTAGGAAAATAAGCGATATTTCAGTTTAAAAACAGGGATTTCTATGAAAGCAAGCGATATTTCAGGTTAAAAACAGGGATTTCTATGAAAATAAGCGATATTTCAGAGTTAAAAGCAGGGATTTCTATGAAAATAAGCATTATTTAAGGGTTAAAAACAGGGATTTCTAGGAAAACAAGCGATCTCTAAGAGTTAAAAAAAGGGATTTCTATGAAAATAAGCGATATTTAAGTTTAAGAACAGGGATTTCTATGAAAATAGGCAAAATTTAAGATTAAAAACGGGGATTTCTATGAAAATAAGTGATATTTAAGAGTTCAAAACAGGGATTTCTATGAAAATAAGAGATATTTAAGGTTAAAAACAGGGATTTCTATGAAAATAAGCGATATTTCAGGTTAAAAACAGGGATTTCAATGAAAATAAGTGATATTTCAGGTTAAAAACAGTGATTTCTATGAAAATAAGTGATGTTTATGGCTAAAAACAGGGATTTCTAGGAAAATAAGCGATATTTAAGTTTAAAAACAGGGATTTCTATGAAAACAAGCGATATTTCAGGTTAAAAACAGGGATTTCAATGAAAACAAGCGATTTTTAAGCTTAAAAAGAGGGATTTCTATGAAAATAAGCGATATTTAAGGTGAAAAACAGGGATTTCTATGAAAATAAGCGATATTTAAGAGTTGTAAACAGGGATTTCTAGGAAAACAAGCGATATTTAAGAGTTGTAAACAGGGATTTCTAGGAAAACAAGCGATCTCTAAGAGTTAAAAACAGGGATTTCTAGGAAAATAAGCGATATTTCAGGTTAAAAACAGCGATTTCCTTGAAAACAAGCGATATTTAAGGTTAAAAACTGGGATTTCTATCAAAACAAGCGATATTTCAGAGTTAAAAACAGGGATTTCGATGAAAATAAGTGATATTTAAGGTTAAAAACAGGGATTTCTATGAAAATAAGCGATATTTAAGGTTAAAAGCAGGGATTTCTATGAAACATAAGCCATATTTCAGTTCAAAAACGGGGATTTCAGTGAAACTAAGCGATATTTAAGGTTAAAAACAGGATTTTCTTAGATAAAAAGCGATATTTAACAGATAAAAACATGGATTTCAGTGAAAATCAGCGATATTTCATGTTAAAAGCAGGGATTTCTAGGAAAATAAGTAATATTTAAGTTTAAGAACAGGGATTTCTATGAAAATAGGCAAAATTTAAGATTAAAAACGGGGATTTCTATGAAAATAAGTGATATTTAAGAGTTCAAAACAGGGATTTCTATGAAAATAAGAGATATTTAATGTTAAAAACAGGGATTTCTAGAAAAATAAGTGATATTTCAGGTTAAAAACAGGGATTTCAATGAAAATAAGTGATATTTAAGGTTAAAAACAGTGATTTCTATGAAAATAAGTGATGTTTATGGCTAAAAACAGGGATTTCTATGAAAATAAGCGATATTTCAGGTTAAAAACAGGGATTTCTATGAAAATAAGCGATATTTAAGTTTAAAAACAGGGATTTCTATGAAAACAAGCGACATTTCAGGTTAAAAACATGGATTTCTATGAAAACAAGCGATTTTTAAGCTTAAAAAGAGGGATTTCTATGAAAATAAGCGATATTTCAGGTGAAAAACAGGGATTTCTAGGAAAATAAGCGATATTTAAGAGTTACAAAACAGAGATTTCAATGAAAATAAGCGATATCTTAGGTTAAAAACAGGGATTTCTATGAAAACAAGCGATTTTTAAGCTTAAAAAGAGGGATTTCTATGAAAATAAGCGATATTTCAGGTTAAAAACAGGGATTTCGATGAAAATAAGCGATATTTCAGGTTAAAAACAGGGATTTCTATGAAAATAAGCGATATTTCAGGTTAAAAACAGGGATTTCGATGAAAATAAGCAATATTTCAGGTTAAAAACAGGGATTTCGATGAAAATAAGCGATATTTCAGGTTAAAAACAGGGATTTCTATGAAAATAAGCGATATTTCAGGTTAAAAACAGGGATTTCTAGGAAAATAAGCGATATTTCAGGTTAAAAACAGGGATTTCAATGAAAATAAGTGATATTTCAGGTTAAAAACAGGGATTTCTATGAAAATAAGCGATATTTCAGAGTTAAAAGCAGGGATTTCTATGAAAATAAGCATTATTTAAGGGTTAAAAACAGGGATTTCTAGGAAAACAAGCGATCTCTAAGAGTTAAAAAAAGGGATTTCTATGAAAATAAGCGATATTTAAGTTTAAGAACAGGGATTTCTATGAAAATAGGCAAAATTTAAGATTAAAAACGGGGATTTCTATGAAAATAAGCGATATTTAAGAGTTCAAAACAGGGATTTCTATGAAAATAAGAGATATTTAATGTTAAAAACAGGGATTTCTAGGAAAATAAGCGATATTTCAGGTTAAAAACAGGGATTTCAATGAAAATAAGTGATATTTCAGGTTAAAAACAGTGATTTCTATGAAAATAAGTGATGTTTATGGCTAAAAACAGGGATTTCTAGGAAAATAAGCGATATTTAAGTTTAAAAACAGGGATTTCTATGAAAACAAGCGATATTTCAGGTTAAAAACAGGGATTTCTATGAAAACAAGCGATATTTCAGGTTAAAAACAGGGATTTCTATGAAAATAAGCGATATTTCAGGTGAAAAACAGGGATTTCTATGAAAATAAGCGATATTTAAGAGTTGTAAACAGGGATTTCTAGGAAAACAAGCGATCTCTAAGAGTTAAAAACAGGGATTTGTAGGAAAATAAGTGATATTTCAGGTTAAAAACAGGGATTTCAATGAAAATAAGTGATATTTCAGGTTAAAAACAGGGATTTCTATGAAAATAAGCGATATTTCAGAGTTAAAAGCAGGGATTTCTATGAAAATAAGCATTATTTAAGGGTTAAAAACAGGGATTTCTAGGAAAACAAGCGATCTCTAAGAGTTAAAAAAAGGGATTTCTATGAAAATAAGCGATATTTAAGTTTAAGAACAGGGATTTCTATGAAAATAGGCAAAATTTAAGATTAAAAACGGGGATTTCTATGAAAATAAGTGATATTTAAGAGTTCAAAACAGGGATTTCTATGAAAATAAGAGATATTTAATGTTAAAAACAGGGATTTCTAGGAAAATAAGCGATATTTCAGGTTAAAAACAGGGATTTCAATGAAAATAAGTGATATTTCAGGTTAAAAACAGTGATTTCTATGAAAATAAGTGATGTTTATGGCTAAAAACAGGGATTTCGATGAAAATAAGCGATATTTAAGTTTAAAAACAGGGATTTCTATGAAAACAAGCGATATTTCAGGTTAAAAACAGGGATTTCTATGAAAACAAGCGATATTTCAGGTTAAAAACAGGGATTTCTATGAAAATAAGCGATATTTCAGGTGAAAAACAGGGATTTCTATGAAAATAAGCGATATTTAAGAGTTGTAAACAGGGATTTCTAGGAAAACAAGCGATCTCTAAGAGTTAAAAACAGGGATTTGTAGGAAAATAAGTGATATTTCAGGTTAAAAACAGCGATTTCCTTGAAAACAAGCGATATTTAAGGTTAAAAACTGGGATTTCTATCAAAACAAGCGATATTTCAGAGTTAAAAACAGGGATTTCGATGAAAATAAGTGATATTTAAGGTTAAAAACAGGGATTTCTATGAAAATAAGCGATATTTAAGGTTAAAAGCAGGGATTTCTATGAAACATAAGCCATATTTCAGTTCAAAAACGGGGATTTCAGTGAAACTAAGCGATATTTAAGGTTAAAAACAGGATTTTCTTAGATAAAAAGCGATATTTAACAGATAAAAACATGGATTTCAGTGAAAATCAGCGATATTTCATGTTAAAAGCAGGGATTTCTAGGAAAATAAGTAATATTTAAGGTTAAAAACAGGGATTTCTGTGAAAATAAGCGACATTTAAGGTTAAAAACAGGGATTTCTATGAAAATAAGTGATATTTCAGAGTTAAAAGCAGGGATTTCTAGGAAAATAAGCGATATTTAAGCTTAAAAAAAGGGATTTCTATGAAAGCAAGCGATATTTCAGGTTAAAAACAGGGATTTCGATGAAAATAAGCGATATTTCAGAGTTAAAAGCAGGGATTTCTATGAAAATAAGCATTATTTAAGGGTTAAAAACAGGGATTTCTAGGAAAACAAGCGATCTCTAAGAGTTAAAAAAAGGGATTTCTATGAAAATAAGCGATATTTAAGTTTAAGAACAGGGATTTCTATGAAAATAGGCAAAATTTAAGATTAAAAACGGGGATTTCTATGAAAATAAGTGATATTTAAGAGTTCAAAACAGGGATTTCTATGAAAATAAGAGATATTTAATGTTAAAAACAGGGATTTCTAGGAAAATAAGCGATATTTCAGGTTAAAAACAGGGATTTCAATGAAAATAAGTGATATTTCAGGTTAAAAACAGTGACTTCTATGAAAATAAGTGATGTTTATGGCTAAAAACAGGAATTTCGATGAAAATAAGCGATATTTCAGGTTAAAAACAGGGATTTCTAGGAAAATAAGCGATATTTAAGTTTAAAAACAGGGATTTCTATGAAAACAAGCGATATTTCAGGTTAAAAACAGGGATTTCTCTGAAAACAAGCGATTTTTAAGCTTAAAAACAGGGATTTCTATGAAAATAAGCGATATTTAAGGTGAAAAACAGGGATTTCTATGAAAATAAGCGATATTTCAGGTGAAAAACAGGGATTTCTATGAAAATAAGCGATATTTAAGAGTTGTAAACAGGGATTTCTAGGAAAACAAGCGATCTCTAAGAGTTAAAAACAGGGATTTCTAGGAAAATAAGCGATATTTCAGGTTAAAAACAGCGATTTCCTTGAAAACAAGCGATATTTAAGGTTAAAAACTGGGATTTCTATCAAAACAAGCGATATTTCAGAGTTAAAAACAGGGATTTCGATGAAAATAAGTGATATTTAAGGTTAAAAACAGGGATTTCTATGAAAATAAGCGATATTTAAGGTTAAAAGCAGGGATTTCTATGAAACATAAGCCATATTTCAGTTCAAAAACGGGGATTTCTATGAAAATAAGCGATATTTAAGAGTTAAAAACAGGATTTTCTTAGATAAAAAGCGATATTTACCAGATAAAAACATGGATTTCAGTGAAAATCAGCGATATTTCATGTTAAAAGCAGGGATTTCTAGGAAAATAAGTAATATTTAAGGTTAAAAACAGGGATTTCTGTGAAAATAAGCGACATTTAAGGTTAAAAACAGGGATTTCTATGAAAATAAGTGATATTTCAGAGTTAAAAGCAGGGATTTCTAGGAAAATAAGCGATATTTTAGCTTAAAAACAGGGATTTCTATGAAAGCAAGCGATATTTCAGGTTGAAAACAGGGATTTCGATGAAAATAAGCGATATTTCAGGTTAAAAGCAGGGATTTCGATGAAAATAAGCGATATTTCAGGTTAAAAAGAGGGATTTCTATGAAAATAAGCGATATTTAAGAGTTAAAAACAGGGATTTCTATGAAAATAAGTGACATTTAAGGTTAAAAACAGGGATTTGTAGGAAAATAAGCGATATTTAAGGGTTAAAAACAGGGATTTCTATGAAAATAAGCGATATTTCAGGTAAGAAATAGGGATTTCTATGAAAACAAGCGATATTTAAGGTTAAAAACAGGGATTTCTAGGAAAATAAGCGATATTTCAGGTTAAAAAAAGGGATTTCAATGAAAATAAGCGATATTTAATGTTAAAAACAGGGATTTCTAGGAAAATAAGCGATATTTCAGAGTTCAAAGCAGGGATTTCTAGGAAAATAAGCGATATTTAATGTTAAAAACAGGGATTTCTAGGAAAATAAGCGATATTTCAGAGTTCAAAGCAAGGATTTCTAGGAAAATAAGCGATATTTCAGGTTAAAAACAGGGATTTCTAGGAAAATAAGCGATATTTCAGGTTAAAAACAGGGATTTCTATGAAAATAAGCGATATTTCAGGTTAAAAACAGGGATTTCGATGAAAATAAGCGATATTTCAGGTTAAAAACAGGGATTTCTATGAAAATAAGCGATATTTCAGGTTAAAAACAGGGATTTCAATGAAAATAAGCGATATTTCAGGTTAAAAACAGGGATTTCGATGAAAATAAGCGATATTTCAGGTTAAAAACAGGGATTTCTATGAAAATAAGCGATATTTCAGGTTAAAAACAGGGATTTCTAGGAAAATAAGCGATATTTAAGCTTAAAAACAGGGATTTCTATGAAAGCAAGCGATATTTCAGGTTAAAAACAGGGATTTCGATGAAAATAAGCGATATTTCAGAGTTAAAAGCAGGGATTTCTATGAAAATAAGCATTATTTAAGGGTTAAAAACAGGGATTTCTAGGAAAACAAGCGATCTCTAAGAGTTAAAAAAAGGGATTTCTATGAAAATTAGCGATATTTAAGTTTAAGAACAGGGATTTCTATGAAAATAGGCAAAATTTAAGATTAAAAACGGGGATTTCTATGAAAATAAGTGATATTTAAGAGTTCAAAACATGGATTTCTATGAAAATAAGAGATATTTAATGTTAAAAACAGGGATTTCTATGAAAATAAGCGATATTTCAGGTTAAAAACAGGGATTTCAATGAAAATAAGTGATATTTCAGGTTAAAAACAGTGATTTCTATGAAAATAAGTGATGTTTATGGCTAAAAACAGGGATTTCTAGGAAAATAAGCGATATTTAAGTTTAAAAACAGGGATTTCTATGAAAACAAGCGATATTTCAGGTTAAAAACAGGGATTTCTCTGAAAACAAGCGATTTTTAAGCTTAAAAAGAGGGATTTCTATGAAAATAAGCGATATTTAAGGTGAAAAACAGGGATTTCTATGAAAATAAGCGATATTTAAGAGTTGTAAACAGGGATTTCTAGGAAAACAAGCGATATTTAAGAGTTGTAAACAGGGATTTCTAGGAAAACAAGCGATCTCTAAGAGTTAAAAACAGGGATTTGTAGGAAAATAAGCGATATTTCAGGTTAAAAACAGCGATTTCCTTGAAAACAAGCGATATTTAAGGTTAAAAACTGGGATTTCTATCAAAACAAGCGATATTTCAGAGTTAAAAACAGGGATTTCGATGAAAATAAGTGATATTTAAGGTTAAAAACAGGGATTTCTATGAAAATAAGCGATATTTAAGGTTAAAAGCAGGGATTTCTATGAAACATAAGCCATATTTCAGTTCAAAAACGGGGATTTCAGTGAAACTAAGCGATATTTAAGGTTAAAAACAGGATTTTCTTAGATAAAAAGCGATATTTAACAGATAAAAACATGGATTTCAGTGAAAATCAGCGATATTTCATGTTAAAAGCAGGGATTTCTAGGAAAATAAGTAATATTTAAGGTTAAAAACAGGGATTTCTGTGAAAATAAGCGACATTTAAGGTTAAAAACAGGGATTTCTATGAAAATAAGTGATATTTCAGAGTTAAAAGCAGGGATTTCTAGGAAAATAAGCGATATTTAAGCTTAAAAACAGGGATTTCTATGAAAGCAAGCGATATTTCAGGTTAAAAACAGGGATTTCGATGAAAATAAGCGATATTTCAGAGTTAAAAGCAGGGATTTCTATGAAAATAAGCATTATTTAAGGGTTAAAAACAGGGATTTCTAGGAAAACAAGCGATCTCTAAGAGTTAAAAAAAGGGATTTCTATGAAAATAAGCGATATTTAAGTTTAAGAACAGGGATTTCTATGAAAATAGGCAAAATTTAAGATTAAAAACGGGGATTTCTATGAAAATAAGTGATATTTAAGAGTTCAAAACATGGATTTCTATGAAAATAAGAGATATTTAATGTTAAAAACAGGGATTTCTAGGAAAATCAGCGATATTTCAGGTTAAAAACAGGGATTTCAATGAAAATAAGTGATATTTCAGGTTAAAAACAGTGATTTCTATGAAAATAAGTGATGTTTATGGCTAAAAACAGGAATTTCGATGAAAATAAGCGATATTTCAGGTTAAAAACAGGGATTTCTAGGAAAATAAGCGATATTTAAGTTTAAAAACAGGGATTTCTATGAAAACAAGCGATATTTCAGGTTAAAAACAGGGATTTCTCTGAAAACAAGCGATTTTTAAGCTTAAAAAGAGGGATTTCTATGAAAATAAGCGATATTTAAGGTGAAAAACAGGGATTTCTATGAAAATAAGCGATATTTAAGAGTTGTAAACAGGGATTTCTAGGAAAACAAGCGATATTTAAGAGTTGTAAACAGGGATTTCTAGGAAAACAAGCGATCTCTAAGAGTTAAAAACAGGGATTTGTAGGAAAATAAGCGATATTTCAGGTTAAAAACAGCGATTTCCTTGAAAACAAGCGATATTTAAGGTTAAAAACTGGGATTTCTATCAAAACAAGCGATATTTCAGAGTTAAAAACAGGGATTTCGATGAAAATAAGTGATATTTAAGGTTAAAAACAGGGATTTCTATGAAAATAAGCGATATTTAAGGTTAAAAGCAGGGATTTCTATGAAACATAAGCCATATTTCAGTTCAAAAACGGGGATTTCAGTGAAACTAAGCGATATTTAAGGTTAAAAACAGGATTTTCTTAGATAAAAAGCGATATTTAACAGATAAAAACATGGATTTCTATGAAAATCAGCGATATTTCATGTTAAAAGCAGGGATTTCTAGGAAAATAAGTAATATTTAAGGTTAAAAACAGGGATTTCTGTGAAAATAAGCGACATTTAAGGTTAAAAACAGGGATTTCTGTGAAAATAAGTGATATTTCAGAGTTAAAAGCAGGGATTTCTATGAAAATAAGCGATATTTTAGCTTAAAAACAGGGATTTCTATGAAAGCAAGCGATATTTCAGGTTAAAAACAGGGATTTCGATGAAAATAAGCGATATTTCAGGTTAAAAACAGGGATTTCGATGAAAATAAGCGATATTTCAGGTTAAAAAGAGGGATTTCTATGAAAATAAGCGATATTTAAGATTTAAAAACAGGGATTTCTATGAAAATAAGTGACATTTAAGGTTAAAAACAGGGATTTCTATGAAAATAATCGATATTTCAGGTTAAAAAGAGGGATTTCTAGGAAAATAAGCGATATTTCAGGTAAGAAATAGGGATTTCTATGAAAACAAGCGATATTAAAGTGGAGAAACAGGGATTTCTATGAAAATAAGTGATATTTAAGTTTAAAAACAGGGATTTCTAGGAAAATAAGCGATATTTCAGGTCAAAAACAGGGATTTCTATGAAAATAAGCGATATTTAAGGTTAAAAACAGGGATTTCGATGAAAATATGCAATATTTCAAGTTAAAAACAGGGATTTCTAGGAAAATAAGCGATATTTCAGGATAAAAACAGGGATTTCGATGAAAATAAGCGATATTTCAGGTTAAAAAGAGGGATTTCTATGAAAATAAGCGATATTTAAGAGTTAAAAACAGGGATTTCTATGAAAATAAGTGACATTTAAGGTTAAAAACAGGGATTTCTAGGAAAATAAGCGATATTTCAGGTTAAAAACAGGGATTTCTATGAAAACAAGCGATATTTAAGGTTAAAAACAGGGATTTCTAGGAAAATAAGCGATAGTTCACGTTAAAAAAAGGGATTTCAATGACAATAAGCGATACTTCAGGTTAAAAACAGGGATTTCAATGAAAACAAGCGATATTTCAGTTTAAAAACAGGGATTTCTATGAAAATAAGCGAAATTTCAGGTTAAAAACAGGGATTTCAGTGAAAATAAGCGATATTTAATGTTAAAAACAGGGATTTCCGTGAAAATAAGCGATATTTAAGGTTAAAAACAGGGATTTCTGTGAAAATAAGCGATATTTAATGGGAAAAAAAAAGGGATTTCTATGAAAACAAGTGATGTTTCATAGTTAAAAGCAGGGATTTCTTGGAAAATAAGCGATATTTCAGAGTTCAAAGCAGGGATTTCTAGGAAAATAAGCGATATTTAAGGTGAAAAACAGGGATTTCGATGAAAATAAGCGATATTTCAGGTGAAAAACAGGGATTTCTATGAAAATAAGCGATATTTAAGACTTGTAAACAGGGATTTCTAGGAAAACAAGCGATCTCTAAGAGTTAAAAACAGGGATTTGTAGGAAAATAAGCGATATTTCAGGTTAAAAGCAGGGATTTCTATGAAACATAAGCCATATTTCAGTTCAAAAACGGGGATTTCAGTGAAACTAAGCGATATTTAAGGTTAAAAACAGGATTTTCTTAGATAAAAAGCGATATTTAACAGATAAAAACATGGATTTCAGTGAAAATCAGCGATATTTCATGTTAAAAGCAGGGATTTCTAGGAAAATAAGTAATATTTAAGGTTAAAAACAGGGATTTCTGTGAAAATAAGCGACATTTAAGGTTAAAAACAGGGATTTCTATGAAAATAAGTGATATTTCAGAGTTAAAAGCAGGGATTTCTAGGAAAATAAGCGATATTTAAGCTTAAAAACAGGGATTTCTATGAAAGCAAGCGATATTTCAGGTTAAAAACAGGGATTTCGATGAAAATAAGCGATATTTCAGAGTTAAAAGCAGGGATTTCTATGAAAATAAGCATTATTTAAGGGTTAAAAACAGGGATTTCTAGGAAAACAAGCGATCTCTAAGAGTTAAAAAAAGGGATTTCTATGAAAATAGGCGATATTTAAGTTTAAGAACAGGGATTTCTATGAAAATAGGCAAAATTTAAGATTAAAAACGGGGATTTCTATGAAAATAAGTGATATTTAAGAGTTCAAAACAGGGATTTCTATGAAAATAAGAGATATTTAATGTTAAAAACAGGGATTTCTAGGAAAATAAGCGATATTTCAGGTTAAAAACAGGGATTTCTATGAAAATAAGTGATATTTATGGCTAAAAACAGGAATTTCGATGAAAATAAGCGATATTTCAGGTTAAAAACAGGGATTTCTAGGAAAATAAGCGATATTTAAGTTTATAAACAGGGATTTCTATGAAAACAAGCGATATTTCAGGTTAAAAACAGGGATTTCTCTGAAAACAAGCGATTTTTAAGCTTAAAAAGAGGGATTTCTATGAAAATAAGCGATATTTAAGGTGAAAAACAGGGATTTCTATGAAAATAAGAGATATCTTAGGTTAAAAACAGGGATTTCAATGAAAATAAGCGATATTTCAGGTTAAAAAGAGGGATTTCTATGAAAGCAAGCGATATTTAAGGTTAAAAACAGGGATTTCTAGGAAAATAAGCGATAGTTCACGTTAAAAAAAGGGATTTCTATGAAAACAAGCGATATTTAAGGTTAAAAACAGGGATTTCTAGGAAAATAAGCGATAGTTCACGTTAAAAAAAGGGATTTCAATGACAATAAGCGATACTTCAGGTTAAAAACAGGGATTTCTATGAAAATAAGCCATATTTCAGTTTAAAAACAGGGATTTCTATGAAAATAATCGAAATTTCAGGTTAAAAACAGGGATTTCAGTGAAAATAAGCGATATTTAATGTTAAAAACAGGGATTTCCGTGAAAATAAGCGATATTTAAGGTTAAAAACAGGGATTTCTGTGAAAATAAGCGATATTTAATGGGAAAAAAAAAGGGATTTCTATGAAAACAAGTGATGTTTCATAGTTAAAAGCAGGGATTTCTTGGAAAATAAGCGATATTTCAGAGTTCAAAGCAGGGATTTCTATGAAAATAAGCGATATTTAAGAGTTAAAAACAGGGATTTCTAGGAAAATAAGCGATATTTCAGAGTTCAAAGCAAGGATTTCTAGGAAAATAAGCGATATTTAAGGTTAAAAACAGGGATTTCTAGGAAAATAAGCGATATTTAAGGTTAAAAACAGGGATTTCGATGAAAATATGCAATATTTCAGGTTAAAAACAGGGATTTCTAGGAAAATAAGCGATATTTCAGGTTAAAAACAGGGATTTCTATGAAAATAAGCGATATTTCAGGTTAAAAGCAGGGATTTCTAGGAAAATAAGCCATATTTCAGGTTAAAAACAGGGATTTCGATGAAAATAAGCGATATTTCAGGTTAAAAACAGGGATTTCTATGAAAATAAGCGATATTTCAGGTTAAAAACAGGGATTTCTATGAAAATAAGCGATATTTAAGAGTTAAAAAGAGGGATTTCAATGAAAATAAGTGATATTTCAGGTTAAAAACAGGGATTTCTATGAAAATAAGCGATATTTCAGAGTTAAAAGCAGGGATTTCTATGAAAATAAGCATTATTTAAGGGTTAAAAACAGGGATTTCTAGGAAAACAAGCGATCTCTAAGAGTTAAAAAAAGGGATTTCTATGAAAATAGGCGATATTTAAGTTTAAGAACAGGGATTTCTATGAAAATAGGCAAAATTTAAGATTAAAAACGGGGATTTCTATGAAAATAAGTGATATTTAAGAGTTCAAAACAGGGATTTCTATGAAAATAAGAGATATTTAATGTTAAAAACAGGGATTTCTATGAAAATAAGCGATATTTCAGGTTAAAAACAGGGATTTCGATGAAAATAAGTGATATTTCAGGTTAAAAACAGTGATTTCTATGAAAATAAGTGATGTTTATGGCTAAAAACAGGGATTTCTAGGAAAATAAGCGATATTTAAGTTTAAAAACAGGGATTTCTATGAAAACAAGCGATATTTCAGGTTAAAAACAGGGATTTCAATGAAAACAAGCGATTTTTAAGCTTAAAAAGAGGGATTTCTATGAAAATAAGCGATATTTAAGGTGAAAAACAGGGATTTCTATGAAAATAAGCGATATTTCAGGTGAAAAACAGGGATTTCTATGAAAATAAGCGATATTTAAGAGTTGTAAACAGGGATTTCTAGGAAAACAAGCGATCTCTAAGAGTTAAAAACAGGGATTTGTAGGAAAATAAGCGATATTTCAGGTTAAAAACAGCGATTTCCTTGAAAACAAGCGATATTTAAGGTTAAAAACTGGGATTTCTATCAAAACAAGCGATATTTCAGAGTTAAAAACAGGGATTTCGATGAAAATAAGTGATATTTAAGGTTAAAAACAGGGATTTCTATGAAAATAAGCGATATTTAAGGTTAAAAGCAGAGATTTCTATGAAACATAAGCCATATTTCAGTTCAAAAACGGGGATTTCAGTGAAACTAAGCGATATTTAAGGTTAAAAACAGGATTTTCTTAGATAAAAAGCGATATTTAACAGATAAAAACATGGATTTCAGTGAAAATCAGCGATATTTCATGTTAAAAGCAGGGATTTCTAGGAAAATAAGCGATATTTAAGGTTAAAAACAGGGATTTCTGTGAAAATAAGCGACATTTAAGGTTAAAAACAGGGATTTCTATGAAAATAAGTGATATTTCAGAGTTAAAAGCAGGGATTTCTAGGAAAATAAGCGATATTTAAGCTTAAAAACAGGGATTTCTATGAAAGCAAGCGATATTTCAGGTTAAAAACAGGGATTTCGATGAAAATAAGCGATATTTCAGAGTTAAAAGCAGGGATTTCTATGAAAATAAGCATTATTTAAGGGTTAAAAACAGGGATTTCTAGGAAAACAAGCGATCTCTAAGAGTTAAAAAAAGGGATTTCTATGAAAATAGGCGATATTTAAGTTTAAGAACAGGGATTTCTATGAAAATAGGCAAAATTTAAGATTAAAAACGGGGATTTCTATGAAAATAAGTGATATTTAAGAGTTCAAAACAGGGATTTCTATGAAAATAAGAGATATTTAATGTTAAAAACAGGGATTTCTAGGAAAATAAGCGATATTTCAGGTTAAAAACAGGGATTTCAATGAAAATAAGTGATATTTCAGGTTAAAAACAGTGATTTCTATGAAAATAAGTGATGTTTATGGCTAAAAACAGGAATTTCTATGAAAATAAGCGATATTTCAGGTTAAAAACAGGGATTTCTAGGAAAATAAGCGATATTTAAGTTTAAAAACAGGGATTTCTATGAAAACAAGCGATATTTCAGGTTAAAAACAGGGATTTCAATGAAAACAAGCGATTTTTAAGCTTAAAAAGAGGGATTTCTATGAAAATAAGCGATATTTAAGGTGAAAAACAGGGATTTCTATGAAAATAAGCGATATTTCAGGTGAAAAACAGGGATTTCTATGAAAATAAGCGATATTTAAGAGTTGTAAACAGGGATTTCTAGGAAAACAAGCGATCTCTAAGAGTTAAAAACAGGGATTTCTAGGAAAATAAGCGATATTTCAGGTTAAAAACAGCGATTTCCTTGAAAACAAGCGATATTTAAGGTTAAAAACAGGGATTTCTATCAAAACAAGCGATATTTCAGAGTTAAAAACAGGGATTTCGATGAAAATAAGTGATATTTAAGGTTAAAAACAGGGATTTCTATGAAAATAAGCGATATTTAAGGTTAAAAGCAGGGATTTCTATGAAACATAAGCCATATTTCAGTTCAAAAACGGGGATTTCAGTGAAACTAAGCGATATTTAAGGTTAAAAACAGGATTTTCTTAGATAAAAAGCGATATTTAACAGATAAAAACATGGATTTCAGTGAAAATCAGCGATATTTCATGTTAAAAGCAGGGATTTCTAGGAAAATAAGTAATATTTAAGGTTAAAAACAGGGATTTCTGTGAAAATAAGCGACATTTAAGGTTAAAAACAGGGATTTCTATGAAAATAAGTGATATTTCAGAGTTAAAAGCAGGGATTTCGAGGAAAATAAGCGATATTTTAGCTTAAAAACAGGGATTTCTATGAAAGCAAGCGATATTTCAGGTTAAAAACAGGGATTTCGATGAAAATAAGCGATATTTCAGGTTAAAAACAGGGATTTCGATGAAAATAAGCGATATTTCAGGTTAAAAAGAGGGATTTGTATGAAAATAAGCGATATTTAAGAGTTAAAAACAGGGATTTCTATGAAAATAAGTGACATTTAAGGTTAAAAACAGGGATTTCTATGAAAATAAGCGACATTTCAGGTTAAAAACAGGGATTTCTATGAAAATAAGCAATATTTCAGGTAAGAAATAGGGATTTCTATGAAAACAAGCGATATTTAAGGTTAAAAACAGGGATTTCTAGGAAAATAAGCGATATTTCAGGTTAAAAAAAGGGATTTCAATGAAAATAAGCGATATTTAATGTTAAAAACAGGGATTTCTAGGAAAATAAGCGATATTTCAGAGTTCAAATCAGGGATTTCTAGGAAAATAAGCGATATTTAAGAGTTAAAAACAGGGATTTCTAGGAAAATAAGCGATATTTCAGAGTTAAAAGCAGGGATTTCTAGGAAAATAAGCGATATTTAAGCTTAAAAACAGGGATTTCTATGAAAGCAAGCGATATTTCAGGTTAAAAACAGGGATTTCGATGAAAATAAGCGATATTTCAGAGTTAAAAGCAGGGATTTCTATGAAAATAAGCATTATTTAAGGGTTAAAAACAGGGATTTCTAGGAAAACAAGCGATCTCTAAGAGTTAAAAACAGGGATTTCTATGAAAATAAGCGATATTTAAGTTTAAGAACAGGGATTTCTATGAAAATAGGCAAAATTTAAGATTAAAAACGGGGATTTCTATGAAAATAAGTGATATTTAAGAGTTCAAAACAGGGATTTCTATGAAAATAAGAGATATTTAATGTTAAAAACAGGGATTTCTAGGAAAATAAGCGATATTTCAGGTTAAAAACAGGGATTTCAATGAAAATAAGTGATATTTCAGGTTAAAAACAGTGATTTCTATGAAAATAAGTGATGTTTATGGCTAAAAACAGGAATTTCTATGAAAATAAGCGATATTTCAGGTTAAAAACAGGGATTTCTATGAAAACAAGCGATATTTCAGTTTAAAAACAGGGATTTCAATGAAAACAAGCGATTTTTAAGCTTAAAAAGAGGGATTTCTATGAAAATAAGCGATATTTAAGGTGAAAAACAGGGATTTCTATGAAAATAAGCGATATTTCAGGTGAAAAACAGGGATTTCTATGAAAATAAGCGATATTTAAGAGTTGTAAACAGGGATTTCTAGGAAAACAAGCGATCTCTAAGAGTTAAAAACAGGGATTTGTAGGAAAATAAGCGATATTTCAGGTTAAAAACAGCGATTTCCTTGAAAACAAGCGATATTTAAGGTTAAAAACTGGGATTTCTATCAAAACAAGCGATATTTCAGAGTTAAAAACAGGGATTTCGATGAAAATAAGTGATATTTAAGGTTAAAAACAGGGATTTCTATGAAAATAAGCGATATTTAAGGATAAAAGCAGGGATTTCTATGAAACATAAGCCATATTTCAGTTCAAAAACGGGGATTTCAGTGAAACTAAGCGATATTTAAGGTTAAAAACAGGATTTTCTTAGATAAAAAGCGATATTTAACAGATAAAAACATGGATTTCAGTGAAAATCAGCGATATTTCATGTTAAAAGCAGGGATTTCTATGAAAATAAGTAATATTTAAGGTTAAAAACAGGGATTTCGATGAAAATAAGCGACATTTAAGGTTAAAAACAGGGATTTCTATGAAAATAAGTGATATTTCAGAGTTAAAAGCAGGGATTTCTAGGAAAATAAGCGATATTTAAGCTTAAAAACAGGGATTTCTATGAAAGCAAGCGATATTTCAGGTTAAAAACAGGGATTTCTATGAAAATAAGCGATATTTCAGAGTTAAAAGCAGGGATTTCTATGAAAATAAGCATTATTTAAGGGTTAAAAACAGGGATTTCTAGGAAAACAAGCGATCTCTAAGAGTTAAAAAAAGGGATTTCTATGAAAATAAGCGATATTTAAGTTTAAGAACAGGGATTTCTATGAAAATAGGCAAAATTTAAGATTAAAAACGGGGATTTCTATGAAAATAAGCGATATTTAAGAGTTCAAAACAGGGATTTCTATGAAAATAAGAGATATTTAATGTTAAAAACAGGGATTTCTAGGAAAATAAGCGATATTTCAGGTTAAAAACAGGGATTTCAATGAAAATAAGTGATATTTCAGGTTAAAAACAGTGATTTCTATGAAAATAAGTGATGTTTATGGCTAAAAACAGGGATTTCTAGGAAAATAAGCGATATTTAAGTTTAAAAACAGGGATTTCTATGAAAACAAGCGATATTTCAGGTTAAAAACAGGGATTTCAATGAAAACAAGCGATTTTTAAGCTTAAAATAGGGATTTCTATGAAAATAAGCGATATTTAAGGTGAAAAACAGGGATTTCTATGAAAATAAGCGATATTTCAGGTTAAAAACAGGGATTTCTAGGAAAACAAGCGATATTTAAGAGTTGTAAACAGGGATTTCTAGGAAAACAAGCGATCTCTAAGAGTTAAAAACAGGGATTTGTAGGAAAATAAGCGATATTTCAGGTTAAAAACAGCGATTTCCTTGAAAACAAGCGATATTTAAGGTTAAAAACTGGGATTTCTATCAAAACAAGCGATATTTCAGAGTTAAAAACAGGGATTTCGATGAAAATAAGTGATATTTAAGGTTAAAAACAGGGATTTCTATGAAAATAAGCGATATTTCAGGTTAAAAGCAGGGATTTCTATGAAACATAAGCCATATTTCAGTTCAAAAACGGGGATTTCAGTGAAACTAAGCGATATTTAAGGTTAAAAACAGGATTTTCTAAGATAAAAAGCGATATTTAACAGATAAAAACATGGATTTCAGTGAAAATCAGCGATATTTCATGTTAAAAGCAGGGATTTCTAGGAAAATAAGTAATATTTAAGGTTAAAAACAGGGATTTCTGTGAAAATAAGCGACATTTAAGGTTAAAAACAGGGATTTCTATGAAAATAAGTGATATTTCAGAGTTAAAAGCAGGGATTTCTAGGAAAATAAGCGATATTTAAGCTTAAAAACAGGGATTTCTATGAAAGCAAGCGATATTTCAGGTTAAAAACAGGGATTTCGATGAAAATAAGCGATATTTCAGAGTTAAAAGCAGGGATTTCTATGAAAATAAGCATTATTTAAGGGTTAAAAACAGGGATTTCTAGGAAAACAAGCGATCTCTAAGAGTTAAAAAAAGGGATTTCTATGAAAATAAGCGATATTTAAGTTTAAGAACAGGGATTTCTATGAAAATAGGCAAAATTTAAGATTAAAAACGGGGATTTCTATGAAAATAAGTGATATTTAAGAGTTCAAAACAGGGATTTCTATGAAAATAAGAGATATTTAATGTTAAAAACAGGGATTTCTAGGAAAATAAGCGATATTTCAGGTTAAAAACAGGGATTTCAATGAAAATAAGTGATATTTCAGGTTAAAAACAGTGATTTCTATGAAAATAAGTGATGTTTATGGCTAAAAACAGGAATTTCGATGAAAATAAGCGATATTTCAGGTTAAAAACAGGGATTTCTAGGAAAATAAGCGATATTTAAGTTTAAAAACAGGGATTTCTATGAAAACAAGCGATATTTCAGGTTAAAAACAGGGATTTCTCTGAAAACAAGCGATTTTTAAGCTTAAAAAGAGGGATTTCTATGAAAATAAGCGATATTTAAGGTGAAAAACAGGGATTTCTATGAAAATAAGCTATATTTCAGGTGAAAAACAGGGATTTCTATGAAAATAAGCGATATTTAAGAGTTATAAACAGGGATTTCTAGGAAAACAAGCGATCTCTAAGAGTTAAAAACAGGGATTTGTAGGAAAATAAGCGATATTTCAGGTTAAAAACAGCGATTTCCTTGAAAACAAGCGATATTTAAGGTTAAAAACTGGGATTTCTATCAAAACAAGCGATATTTCAGAGTTAAAAACAGGGATTTCGATGAAAATAAGTGATATTTAAGGTTAAAAACAGGGATTTCTATGAAAATAAGCGATATTTAAGGTTAAAAGCAGGGATTTCTATGAAACATAAGCCATATTTCAGTTCAAAAACGGGGATTTCAGTGAAACTAAGCGATATTTAAGGTTAAAAACAGGATTTTCTTAGATAAAAAGCGATATTTAACAGATAAAAACATGGATTTCAGTGAAAATCAGCGATATTTCATGTTAAAAGCAGGGATTTCTAGGAAAATAAGTAATATTTAAGGTTAAAAACAGGGATTTCTGTGAAAATAAGCGACATTTAAGGTTAAAAACAGGGATTTCTATGAAAATAAGTGATATTTCAGAGTTAAAAGCAGGGATTTCTATGAAAATAAGCGATATTTAAGCTTAAAAACAGGGATTTCTAGGAAAATAAGCGATATTTCAGGTTAAAAACAGGGATTTCGATGAAAATAAGCGATATTTAAGAGTTGTAAACAGGGATTTCTAGGAAAACAAGCGATCTCTAAGAGTTAAAAACAGGGATTTGTAGGAAAATAAGCGATATTTCAGGTTAAAAGCAGGGATTTCTATGAAACATAAGCCATATTTCAGTTCAAAAACGGGGATTTCAGTGAAACTAAGCGATATTTAAGGTTAAAAACAGGATTTTCTTAGATAAAAAGCGATATTTAACAGATAAAAACATGGATTTCAGTGAAAATCAGCGATATTTCATGTTAAAAGCAGGGATTTCTAGGAAAATAAGTAATATTTAAGGTTAAAAACAGGGATTTCTGTGAAAATAAGCGACATTTAAGGTTAAAAACAGGGATTTCTATGAAAATAAGTGATATTTCAGAGTTAAAAGCAGGGATTTCTAGGAAAATAAGCGATATTTAAGCTTAAAAACAGGGATTTCTATGAAAGCAAGCGATATTTCAGGTTAAAAACAGGGATTTCGATGAAAATAAGCGATATTTCAGAGTTAAAAGCAGGGATTTCTATGAAAATAAGCATTATTTAAGGGTTAAAAACAGGGATTTCTAGGAAAACAAGCGATCTCTAAGAGTTAAAAAAAGGGATTTCTATGAAAATAGGCGATATTTAAGTTTAAGAACAGGGATTTCTATGAAAATAGGCAAAATTTAAGATTAAAAACGGGGATTTCTATGAAAATAAGTGATATTTAAGAGTTCAAAACAGGGATTTCTATGAAAATAAGAGATATTTAATGTTAAAAACAGGGATTTCTAGGAAAATAAGCGATATTTCAGGTTAAAAACAGGGATTTCAATGAAAATAAGTGATATTTCAGGTTAAAAACAGTGATTTCTATGAAAATAAGTGATGTTTATGGCTAAAAACAGGAATTTCTATGAAAATAAGCAATATTTCAGGTTAAAAACAGGGATTTCTAGGAAAATAAGCGATATTTAAGTTTAAAAACAGGGATTTCTATGAAAACAAGCGATATTTCAGGTTAAAAACAGGGATTTCGATGAAAATAAGCGATATTTCAGAGTTAAAAGCAGGGATTTCTATGAAAATAAGCATTATTTAAGGGTTAAAAACAGGGATTTCTAGGAAAACAAGCGATCTCTAAGAGTTAAAAAAAGGGATTTCTATGAAAATAAGCGATATTTAAGTTTAAGAACAGGGATTTCTATGAAAATAGGCAAAATTTAAGATTAAAAACGGGGATTTCTATGAAAATAAGTGATATTTAAGAGTTCAAAACAGGGATTTCTATGAAAATAAGAGATATTTAATGTTAAAAACAGGGATTTCTAGGAAAATAAGCGATATTTCAGGTTAAAAACAGGGATTTCAATGAAAATAAGTGATATTTCAGGTTAAAAACAGTGATTTCTATGAAAATAAGTGATGTTTATGGCTAAAAACAGGAATTTCGATGAAAATAAGCGATATTTCAGGTTAAAAACAGGGATTTCTAGGAAAATAAGCGATATTTAAGTTTAAAAACAGGGATTTCTATGAAAACAAGCGATATTTCAGGTTAAAAACAGGGATTTCTCTGAAAACAAGCGATTTTTAAGCTTAAAAAGAGGGATTTCTATGAAAATAAGCGATATTTAAGGTGAAAAACAGGGATTTCTATGAAAATAAGCTATATTTCAGGTGAAAAACAGGGATTTCTATGAAAATAAGCGATATTTAAGAGTTATAAACAGGGATTTCTAGGAAAACAAGCGATCTCTAAGAGTTAAAAACAGGGATTTGTAGGAAAATAAGCGATATTTCAGGTTAAAAACAGCGATTTCCTTGAAAACAAGCGATATTTAAGGTTAAAAACTGGGATTTCTATCAAAACAAGCGATATTTCAGAGTTAAAAACAGGGATTTCGATGAAAATAAGTGATATTTAAGGTTAAAAACAGGGATTTCTATGAAAATAAGCGATATTTAAGGTTAAAAGCAGGGATTTCTATGAAACATAAGCCATATTTCAGTTCAAAAACGGGGATTTCAGTGAAACTAAGCGATATTTAAGGTTAAAAACAGGATTTTCTTAGATAAAAAGCGATATTTAACAGATAAAAACATGGATTTCAGTGAAAATCAGCGATATTTCATGTTAAAAGCAGGGATTTCTAGGAAAATAAGTAATATTTAAGGTTAAAAACAGGGATTTCTGTGAAAATAAGCGACATTTAAGGTTAAAAACAGGGATTTCTATGAAAATAAGTGATATTTCAGAGTTAAAAGCAGGGATTTCTATGAAAATAAGCGATATTTAAGCTTAAAAACAGGGATTTCTAGGAAAATAAGCGATATTTCAGGTTAAAAACAGGGATTTCGATGAAAATAAGCGATATTTAAGAGTTGTAAACAGGGATTTCTAGGAAAACAAGCGATCTCTAAGAGTTAAAAACAGGGATTTGTAGGAAAATAAGCGATATTTCAGGTTAAAAGCAGGGATTTCTATGAAACATAAGCCATATTTCAGTTCAAAAACGGGGATTTCAGTGAAACTAAGCGATATTTAAGGTTAAAAACAGGATTTTCTTAGATAAAAAGCGATATTTAACAGATAAAAACATGGATTTCAGTGAAAATCAGCGATATTTCATGTTAAAAGCAGGGATTTCTAGGAAAATAAGTAATATTTAAGGTTAAAAACAGGGATTTCTGTGAAAATAAGCGACATTTAAGGTTAAAAACAGGGATTTCTATGAAAATAAGTGATATTTCAGAGTTAAAAGCAGGGATTTCTAGGAAAATAAGCGATATTTAAGCTTAAAAACAGGGATTTCTATGAAAGCAAGCGATATTTCAGGTTAAAAACAGGGATTTTGATGAAAATAAGCGATATTTCAGAGTTAAAAGCAGGGATTTCTATGAAAATAAGCATTATTTAAGGGTTAAAAACAGGGATTTCTAGGAAAACAAGCGATCTCTAAGAGTTAAAAAAAGGGATTTCTATGAAAATAGGCGATATTTAAGTTTAAGAACAGGGATTTCTATGAAAATAGGCAAAATTTAAGATTAAAAACGGGGATTTCTATGAAAATAAGTGATATTTAAGAGTTCAAAACAGGGATTTCTATGAAAATAAGAGATATTTAATGTTAAAAACAGGGATTTCTAGGAAAATAAGCGATATTTCAGGTTAAAAACAGGGATTTCAATGAAAATAAGTGATATTTCAGGTTAAAAACAGTGATTTCTATGAAAATAAGTGATGTTTATGGCTAAAAACAGGAATTTCTATGAAAATAAGCAATATTTCAGGTTAAAAACAGGGATTTCTAGGAAAATAAGCGATATTTAAGTTTAAAAACAGGGATTTCTATGAAAACAAGCGATATTTCAGGTTAAAAACAGGGATTTCTCTGAAAACAAGCGATTTTTAAGCTTAAAAAGAGGGATTTCTATGAAAATAAGCGATATTTAAGGTGAAAAACAGGGATTTCTATGAAAATAAGCTATATTTCAGGTGAAAAACAGGGATTTCTATGAAAATAAGCGATATTTAAGAGTTATAAACAGGGATTTCTAGGAAAACAAGCGATCTCTAAGAGTTAAAAACAGGGATTTGTAGGAAAATAAGCGATATTTCAGGTTAAAAACAGCGATTTCCTTGAAAACAAGCGATATTTAAGGTTAAAAACTGGGATTTCTATCAAAACAAGCGATATTTCAGAGTTAAAAACAGGGATTTCGATGAAAATAAGTGATATTTAAGGTTAAAAACAGGGATTTCTATGAAAATAAGCGATATTTCAGGTTAAAAGCAGGGATTTCTATGAAACATAAGCCATATTTCAGTTCAAAAACGGGGATTTCAGTGAAACTAAGCGATATTTAAGGTTAAAAACAGGATTTTCTTAGATAAAAAGCGATATTTAACAGATAAAAACATGGATTTCAGTGAAAATCAGCGATATTTCATGTTAAAAGCAGGGATTTCTAGGAAAATAAGTAATATTTAAGGTTAAAAACAGGGATTTCTGTGAAAATAAGCGACATTTAAGGTTAAAAACAGGGATTTCTATGAAAATAAGTGATATTTCAGAGTTAAAAACAGGGATTTCTAGGAAAATAAGCGATATTTAAGCTTAAAAACAGGGATTTCTATGAAAGCAAGCGATATTTCAGGTTAAAAACAGGGATTTCGATGAAAATAAGCGATATTTCAGGTTAAAAACAGGGATTTCGATGAAAATAAGCGATATTTAAGGTTAAAAAGAGGGATTTCTATGAAAATAAGCGATATTTAAGAGTTAAAAACAGGGATTTCTATGAAAATAAGTGACATTTAAGGTTAAAAACAGGGATTTCTAAGAAAATAAGCGACATTTCAGGTTAAAAACAGGGATTTCTATGAAAATAAGCGATATTTCAGGTAAGAAAAAGGGATTTCTATGAAAACAAGCGATATTATAGTGGAGAAACAGGGATTTCTATGAAAATAAGTGATATTTAAGAGTTAAAAACAGGGATTTCTAGGAAAATAAGCGATATTTCAGGTCAAAAACAGGGATTTCTATGAAAATAAGCGATATTTAAGGTTAAAAACAGGGATTTCGATGAAAATATGCAATATTTCAAGTTAAAAACAGGGATTTCTAGTAAAATAAGCGATATTTCAGGTTAAAAACAGGGATTTCGATGAAAATAAGCGATATTTCAGGTTAAAAAGAGGGATTTCTATGAAAATAAGCGATATTTAAGAGTTAAAAACAGGGATTTCTATGAAAATAAGTGACATTTAAGGTTAAAAACAGGGATTTCTAAGAAAATAAGCGATATTTCAGGTTAAAAACAGGGATTTCTATGAAAACAAGCGATATTTAAGGTTAAAAACAGGGATTTCTAGGAAAATAAGCGATAGTTCACGTTAAAAAAAGGGATTTCAATGAAAATAAGCGATATTTAATGTTAAAAACAGGGATTTCTAGGAAAATAAGCGATACTTCAGGTTAAAAACAGGGATTTCTATGAAAATAATCGAAATTTCAGGTTAAAAACAGGGATTTCAGTGAAAATAAGCGAAATTTCAGGTTAAAAACAGGGATTTCTATGAAAATAAGCGATATTTAAGGTTAAAAACAGGGATTTCTGTGAAAATAAGCGATATTTAATGGGAAAAAAAAAGGGATTTCTATGAAAACAAGTGATGTTTCATAGTTAAAAGCAGGGATTTCTTGGAAAATAAGCGATATTTCAGAGTTCAAAGCTGGGATTTCTATGAAAATAAGCGATATTTAAGAGTTAAAAACAGGGATTTCTAGGAAAATAAGCGATATTTCAGAGTTCAAAGCAAGGATTTCTAGGAAAATAAGCGATATTTAAGGTTAAAAACAGGGATTTCTAGGAAAATAAGCGATATTTAAGAGTTAAAAACAGGGATTTCGATGAAAATAAGCGATATTTCAGGTTAAAAACAGGGATTTCAATGAAAATAAGCGATATTTCAGGTTAAAAACAGGGATTTCAATGAAAATAAGCGAAATTTAAGGTTAAAAACAGGGATTTCGATGAAAATAAGCGATATTTCAGGTTAAAAACAGGGATTTCTATGAAAATAAGCGATATTTCAGGTTAAAAACAGGGATTTCTAGGAAAATAAGCGATATTTCAGGTTAAAAACAGGGATTTCTATGAAAGCAAGCGATATTTCAGGTTAAAAACAGGGATTTCTATGAAAATAAGCGATATTTCAGAGTTAAAAGCAGGGATTTCTATGAAAATAAGCATTATTTAAGGGTTAAAAACAGGGATTTCTAGGAAAACAAGCGATCTCTAAGAGTTAAAAAAAGGGATTTCTATGAAAATAAGCGATATTTAAGTTTAAGAACAGGGATTTCTATGAAAATAGGCAAAATTTAAGATTAAAAACGGGGATTTCTATGAAAATAAGTGATATTTAAGAGTTCAAAACAGGGATTTCTATGAAAATAAGAGATATTTAATGTTAAAAACAGGGATTTCAATGAAAATAAGCGATATTTCAGGTTAAAAACAGGGATTTCAATGAAAATAAGTGATATTTCAGGTTAAAAACAGTGATTTCTATGAAAATAAGTGATATTTATGGCTAAAAACAGGAATTTCTATGAAAATAAGCGATATTTCAGGTTAAAAACAGGGATTTCTAGGAAAATAAGCGATATTTAAGTTTAAAAACAGGGATTTCTATGAAAACAAGCGATATTTCAGGTTAAAAACAGGGATTTCTCTGAAAAAAAGCGATTTTTAAGCTTAAAAAGAGGGATTTCTATGAAAATAAGCGATATTTAAGGTGAAAAACAGGGATTTCTATGAAAATAAGCGATATTTCAGGTGAAAAACAGGGATTTCTATGAAAATAAGCGATATTTAAGAGTTATAAACAGGGATTTCTAGGAAAACAAGCGATCTCTAAGAGTTAAAAACAGGGATTTGTAGGAAAATAAGCGATATTTCAGGTTAAAAACATCGATTTCCTTGAAAACAAGCGATATTTAAGGTTAAAAACTGGGATTTCTATCAAAACAAGCGATATTTCAGAGTTAAAAACAGGGATTTCGATGAAAATAAGTGATATTTAAGGTTAAAAACAGGGATTTCTATGAAAATAAGCGATATTTAAGGTTAAAAGCAGGGATTTCTATGAAACATAAGCCATATTTCAGTTCAAAAACGGGGATTTCAGTGAAACTAAGCGATATTTAAGGTTAAAAACAGGATTTTCTTAGATAAAAAGCGATATTTAACAGATAAAAACATGGATTTCAGTGAAAATCAGCGATATTTCATGTTAAAAGCAGGGATTTCTAGGAAAATAAGTAATATTTAAGGTTAAAAACAGGGATTTCTGTGAAAATAAGCGACATTTAAGGTTAAAAACAGGGATTTCTATGAAAATAAGTGATATTTCAGAGTTAAAAGCAGGGATTTCTAGGAAAATAAGCGATATTTAAGCTTAAAAACATGGATTTCTATGAAAGCAAGCGATATTTCAGGTTAAAAACAGGGATTTCGATGAAAATAAGCGATATTTCAGAGTTAAAAGCAGGGATTTCTATGAAAATAAGCGATATTTAAGGGTTAAAAACAGGGATTTCTAGGAAAACAAGCGATCTCTAAGAGTTAAAAAAAGGGATTTCTATGAAAATAAGCGATATTTAAGTTTAAGAACAGGGATTTCTATGAAAATAGGCAAAATTTAAGATTAAAAACGGGGATTTCTATGAAAATAAGTGATATTTAAGAGTTCAAAACAGGGATTTCTATGAAAATAAGAGATATTTAATGTTAAAAACAGGGATTTCTAGAAAAATAAGCGATATTTCAGGTTAAAAACAGGGATTTCAATGAAAATAAGTGATATTTCAGGTTAAAAACAGTGATTTCTATGAAAATAAGTGATGTTTAAGGCTAAAAACAGGAATTTCTATGAAAATAAGCGATATTTCAGGTTAAAAACAGGGATTTCTATGAAAATAAGCGATATTTAAGGGGAAAAACAGGGATTTCTATGAAAACAAGCGATATTTCAGGTTAAAAACAGGGATTTCTCTGAAAACAAGCGATTTTTAAGCTTAAAAAGAGGGATTTCTATGAAAATAAGCGATATTTAAGGTGAAAAACAGGGATTTCTATGAAAATAAGCTATATTTCAGGTGAAAAACAGGGATTTCTATGAAAATAAGCGATATTTAAGAGTTATAAACAGGGATTTCTAGGAAAACAAGCGATCTCTAAGAGTTAAAAACAGGGATTTCTAGGAAAATAAGCGATATTTCAGGTTAAAAACAGCGATTTCCTTAAAAACAAGCGATATTTAAGGTTAAAAACTGGGATTTCTATCAAAACAAGCGATATTTCAGAGTTAAAAACAGGGATTTCGATGAAAATAAGTGATATTTAAGGTTAAAAACAGGGATTTCTATGAAAATAAGCGATATTTAAGGTTAAAAGCAGGGATTTCTATGAAACATAAGCCATATTTCAGTTCAAAAACGGGGATTTCAGTGAAACTAAGCGATATTTAAGGTTAAAAACAGGATTTTCTTAGATAAAAAGCGATATTTAACAGATAAAAACATGGATTTCAGTGAAAATCAGCGATATTTCATGTTAAAAGCAGGGATTTCTAGGAAAATAAGTAATATTTAAGGTTAAAAACAGGGATTTCTGTGAAAATAAGCGACATTTAAGGTTAAAAACAGGGATTTCTATGAAAATAAGTGATATTTCAGAGTTAAAAGCAGGGATTTCTAGGAAAATAATCGATATTTTAGCTTAAAAACAGGGATTTCTATGAAAGCAAGCGATATTTCAGGTTAAAAACAGGGATTTCTAGGAAAATAAGCGATATTTCAGGTTAAAAGCAGGGATTTCGATGAAAATAAGCGATATTTCAGGTTAAAAAGAGGGATTTCTATGAAAATAAGCGATATTTAAGAGTTAAAAACAGGGATTTCTATGAAAATAAGTGACATTTAAGGTTAAAAACAGGGATTTCTATGAAAATAAGCGACATTTAATGTTAAAAAGAGGGATTTCTAGGAAAATAAGCGATATTTCAGGTAAGAAATAGGGATTTCTATGAAAACAAGCGATATTAAAGTGGAGAAACAGGGATTTCTATGAAAATAAGTGATATTTAAGTTTAAAAACAGGGATTTCTAGGAAAATAAGCGATATTTCAGGTCAAAAACAGGGATTTCTATGAAAATAAGCGATATTTAAGGTTAAAAACAGGGATTTCTATGAAAATATGCAATATTTAAGGGTTAAAAACAGGGATTTGTAGGAAAATAAGCGATATTTCAGGTTAAAAACAGGGATTTCGATGAAAATAAGCGATATTTCAGGTTAAAAAGAGGGATTTCTATGAAAATAAGCGATATTTAAGAGTTAAAAACAGGGATTTCTATGAAAATAAGTGACATTTAAGGTTAAAAACAGGGATTTCTAGGAAAATAAGCGATATTTCAGGTTAAAAACAGGGATTTCTATGAAAACAAGCGATATTTAAGGTTAAAAACAGGGATTTCTAGGAAAATAAGCGATAGTTCACGTTAAAAAAAGGGATTTCAATGAAAATAAGCGATATTTAATGTTAAAAACTGGGATTTCTATCAAAATAAGCGATATTTCAGTTTAAAAACAGGGATTTCTATGAAAATAATCGAAATTTCAGGTTAAAAACAGGGATTTCAGTGAAAATAAGCGATATTTAAGAGTTAAAAACAGGGATTTCCGTGAAAATAAGCGATATTTAAGGTTAAAAACAGGGATTTCTATGAAAATAAGCTATATTTCAGGTTAAAAACAGGGATTTCCGTGAAAATAAGCGATATTTAAGGTTAAAAACAGGGATTTCTGTGAAAATAAGCGATATTTCAGAGTTCAAAGCAGGGATTTCTTGGAAAATAAGCGATATTTCAGGTTAAAAACAGGGATTTCAATGAAAATAAGCGATATTTCAGGTTAAAAACAGGGATTTCGATGAAAATAAGCGATATTTCAGGTTAAAAACAGGGATTTCTATGAAAATAAGCGATATTTCAGGTTAAAAACAGGGATTTCAATGAAAATAAGCGATATTTCAGGTTAAAAACAGGGATTTCAATGAAAATAAGCGATATTTCAGGTTAAAAACAGGGATTTCGATGAAAATAAGCGATATTTCAGGTTAAAAACAGGGATTTCTATGAAAATAAGCGATATTTCAGGTTAAAAACAGGGATTTCAATGAAAATAAGCGATATTTCAGGTTAAAAACAGGGATTTCGATGAAAATAAGCGATATTTCAGAGTTAAAAGCAGGGATTTCTATGAAAATAAGCATTATTTAAGGTTTAAAAACAGGGATTTCTAGGAAAACAAGCGATATTTAAGTTTAAGAACAGGGATTTCTATGAAAATAGGCAAAATTTAAGATTAAAAACGGGGATTTCTATGAAAATAAGTGATATTTAAGAGTTCAAAACAGGGATTTCTATGAAAATAAGAGATATTTAATGTTAAAAACAGGGATTTCTAGGAAAATAAGTGATATTTCAGGTTAAAAACAGGGATTTCAATGAAAATAAGTGATATTTCAGGTTAAAAACAGGGATTTCTATGAAAATAAGTGATATTTATGGCTAAAAACAGGAATTTCTATGAAAATAAGCGATATTTCATGTTAAAAACAGGGATTTCTAGGAAAATAAGCGATATTTAAGTTTAAAAACAGGGATTTCTAGGAAAATAAGCGATATTTAAGTTTAAAAACAGGGATTTCTATGAAAACAAGCGATATTTCAGGTTAAAAACAGGGATTTCTCTGAAAACAAGCGATTTTATAAGTTTAAAAAGAGGGATTTCTATGAAAATAAGCGATATTTAAGGTGAAAAACAGGGATTTCTATGAAAATAAGCGATATTTCAGGTGAAAAACAGGGATTTCTATGAAAATAAGCGATATTTAAGAGTTGTAAACAGGGATTTCTAGGAAAACAAGCGATCTCTAAGAGTTAAAAACAGGGATTTGTAGGAAAAAAAGTGAAATTTCAGTTTAAAAACAGCGATTTCCTTGAAAACAAGCTATATTTAAGGTTAAAAACTGGGATTTCTAGGAAAACAAGCGATATTTCAGAGTTAAAAACAGGGATTTCGATGAAAATAAGTGATATTTAAGGTTAAAAACAGGGATTTCTATGAAAATAAGCGATATTTAAGGTTAAAAGCAGGGATTTCTATGAAACATAAGCCATATTTCAGTTCAAAAACGGGGATTTCAGTGAAACTAAGCGATATTTAAGGTTAAAAACAGGATTTTCTTAGATAAAAAGCGATATTTAACAGATAAAAACATGGATTTCAGTGAAAATCAGCGATATTTCATGTTAAAAGCAGGGATTTCTAGGAAAATAAGTGATATTTAAGGTTAAAAACAGGGATTTCTGTGAAAATAAGCGACATTTAAGGTTAAAAACAGGGATTTCTATGAAAATAAGTGATATTTCAGAGTTAAAAGCAGGGATTTCTAGGAAAATAAGCGATATTTAAGCTTAAAAACATGGATTTCTATGAAAGCAAGCGATATTTCAGGTTAAAAACAGGGATTTCGATGAAAATAAGCGATATTTCAGAGTTAAAAGCAGGGATTTCTATGAAAATAAGCGATATTTAAGGGTTAAAAACAGGGATTTCTAGGAAAACAAGCGATCTCTAAGAGTTAAAAAAAGGGATTTCTATGAAAATAAGCGATATTTAAGTTTAAGAACAGGGATTTCTATGAAAATAGGCAAAATTTAAGATTAAAAACGGGGATTTCTATGAAAATAAGTGATATTTAAGAGTTCAAAACAGGGATTTCTTTGAAAATAAGCGATATTTCAGGTTAAAAACAGGGATTTCTAGGAAAATAAGCGATATTTCAGGTTAAAAACAGGGATTTCAAAGAAAAAAAGTGATATTTCAGGTTAAAAACAGTGATTTCTATGAAAATAAGTGATGTTTATGGCTAAAAACAGGGATTTCTATGAAAATAAGCGATATTTCAGGTTAAAAACAGGGATTTCTAGGAAAATAAGCGATATTTAAGTTTAAAAACAGGGATTTCTATGAAAACAAGCGATATTTCAGGTTAAAAACAGGGATTTCTCTGAAAACAAGCGATTTTTAAGCTTAAAAAGAGGGATTTCTATGAAAATAAGCGATATTTAAGGTGAAAAACAGGGATTTCTATGAAAATAAGCTATATTTCAGGTGAAAAACAGGGATTTCTATGAAAATAAGCGATATTTAAGAGTTATAAACAGGGATTTCTAGGAAAACAAGCGATCTCTAAGAGTTAAAAACAGGGATTTGTAGGAAAATAAGCGATATTTCAGGTTAAAAACAGCGATTTCCTTGAAAACAAGCGATATTTAAGGTTAAAAACTGGGATTTCTATCAAAACAAGCGATATTTCAGAGTTAAAAACAGGGATTTCGATGAAAATAAGTGATATTTAAGGTTAAAAACAGGGATTTCTATGAAAATAAGCGATATTTAAGGTTAAAAGCAGGGATTTCTATGAAACATAAGCCATATTTCAGTTCAAAAACGGGGATTTCAGTGAAACTAAGCGATATTTAAGGTTAAAAACAGGATTTTCTTAGATAAAAAGCGATATTTAACAGATAAAAACATGGATTTCAGTGAAAATCAGCGATATTTCATGTTAAAAGCAGGGATTTCTAGGAAAATAAGTAATATTTAAGGTTAAAAACAGGGATTTCTGTGAAAATAAGCGACATTTAAGGTTAAAAACAGGGATTTCTATGAAAATATGCAATATTTCAGGTTAAAAAGAGGGATTTCTATGAAAATAAGCGATATTTAAGAGTTAAAAACAGGGATTTCTATGAAAATAAGTGACATTTAAGGTTAAAAACAGGGATTTCTAGGAAAATAAGCGATATTTAAGGTTAAAAACAGGGATTTCTATGAAAATAAGCGATATTTCAGGTAAGAAATAGGGACTTCTGTGAAAACAAGCGATATTAAAGTGGAGAAACAGGGATTTCAATGAAAATAAGTGATATTTAAGGTTAAAAACAGGGATTTCTAGGAAAATAAGCGATATTTAAGTTTAAAAACAGGGATTTCTATGAAAATAAGCGATATTTCAGGTTAAAAACAGGGATTTCTTTGAAAATATGCAATATTTCAAGTTAAAAACAGGGATTTCTAGGAAAATAAGCGATATTTCAGGTTAAAAACAGGGATTTCTATGAAAATAAGCGATATTTCAGGATAAAAACAGGGATTTCTAGGAAAATAAGCGATATTTAAGAGTTTAAAACAGGGATTTCAATGAAAATAAGCGATATCTTAGGTTAAAAACAGGGATTTCTATGAAAACAAGCGATATTTCAGGTTAAAAAGAGGGATTTCAATGAAAACAAGCGATATTTAAGGTTAAAAACAGGGATTTCTAGGAAAATAAGCGATATTTCAGGTTAAAAACAGGGATTTCAATGAAAATAAGCGATATTTCAGGTTAAAAACAGGGATTTCTAGGAAAACAAGCGATATTTCAGGTTAAAAACAGGGATTTCTAGGAAAATAAGCGATATTTAAGAGTTAAAAACAGGGATTTCTAGGAAAATAAGCCATATTTCAGGTTAAAAACAGGGATTTCTATGAAAATAAGCGATATTTCAGGTTAAAAACAGGGATTTCTAGGAAAATAAGCGATATTTCAGGTTAAAAACAGGGATTTCTTTGAAAATAGGCGACATTTCAGGTTAAATACAGGGATTTCTATGAAAATAAGCGATATTTCAGGTTAAAAACAGGGATTTCTATGAAAATAAGCGATATTTTAGGATAAAAACAGGGATTTCTATGAAAATAAGCGATATTTATGGTTAAAAAAGGGATTTCTAGGAAAATAAGCGATATTTCAGGTTAAAAACAGGGATTTCTATGAAAATAAGCGATATTTAAGGCTAAAAACAGGGATTTCTATGAAAATAAGCGATAGTTAAGGTCAAAAACAGGGATTTCTATGAAAACAAGCGATATTTCAGGTTAGAAACAGGGATTTATTGTAGATATCAGCAGATGTAAGGGGAAAATCTGGGTTTTCTTGCTTCAAACCCTAGATTTCAGAGAAAAAACATGGATTTCTGGCAGAAAACCCAGATTTAAGGGGAATACCCCAAAACTAAGGGGATAAAAACAGATTTCAAGTAGAAAAAAACCCAATTTAAAGGGAAAAGCATCAGATTTAGGGGGAAATGCAGGAATTTCTGGCAGAGTACCCCAGAGATAAGGTGAAAAACCGCTGATTTAAATGTAAAAACCGAGATTTCTGGGAGAAAAGCCGAAACTTAAGGGGAGAAACAGGGATTTCTCAGAAAAATCACGCAGATTTTAGGGGAAAATCCCCAGATTTAAGGGGGAAAACAGGGATTTCTGTGAGAAAACCCCCGATTTAAGGAAAAACACAAAGATTTCAGGCAGGAAACCCTGGATTTTACGAGGAAAACAAGGATTTCTAGCAGAGAACCTGAGATTAAGCATTAGGGTCAGGGTTAGGGTTAGGGTTAGGGTTAGGGTTAGGGTTAGGGTTAGGGTTAGGGTTAGGGTTAGGGTTAGGGTTAGGGTTAGGGTTAGGGTTAGGGTTAGGGTTAGGGTTCGGGTTGGGATAGGGTTAGGGTTAGGGTTAGGGTTAGGGTCAGGGTTAGGGTTAGGGTTAGGGTTAGGGTTAGTGTTAGGGTTAGGGTTAGGGTTAGGGTTAGAGTTAGGGTTAGGGTTTAGGGTTAAGGTTAGGGTTAGGGTTAGGGTTAGGGTTAGGGTTAGGGTAAGAGAAAACCGCAGATTTTAGAGGATAAGCAGGGATTTTTGAATGAAAACGCCTTTTATTGGGATTTTGGGGCTGTTTATTGGGATTTGCTGTTTTTTATTCAATGTTTGGGGACATTTTGGGTGATTTTGGGCTCATCTATGTTGTTTTTGTTGTCAGTTTTGGAGATTTAGTGGTTGTTTATTGGGAGTTCGTCGTCATTTTTGGAGATGTTAGGGTGTTTGATTGGGATTTTGGGGTTATTTTTGAAGATTTTGGAGTAGTTAATTGGGATTTTGGGGCCGTTTCTTGGGATTTTGTTGTTGTTTCTTGGGATTATGGGCCATTTATTGATATTTTGGGGCAATTTGGGGGGATTTCAGCGCTGTTTCTTGAGATTTGGGGGCGGTTTTTTTGGATTTTGGGTCCCTATTTGGTGATTTTGGGCCAATTATTGGGATTTTGTGGCCATTTCTTGGGATTTTGTTGCCGTTTATTGGGTTTTGGGGATATTTATTGATATTTTGTGTCAATTTGGGGGGATTTCGGCGCTGTTTCTTGGGATTTTGGGGCAGTTTATTAGGATTTGGAGTCATTTTGGGAGATATTGTGGTCATTGAATGGGAAAAACAGGGATTTGTATGACAAATCCCCAGATTGAAGGGGAAAAACTCCAGATTTGGGAGGAAAAAGAGGGATTTCGAGCAGAACAGCACAGATTTAAGGTAAAAAACAGGGATTTCTATGAAAATAAGCAATATTTAAGGTTAAGAAAAGGGATTTCTAGGACAATAAGCGATATTTCAGGTTAAAAACAGGGATTTCTATGAAAACAAGCGATATTTCAGGTTAAAAACAGGGATTTCTTTAGAAAATATGCAATATTTCAAGTTAAAAACAGGGATTTCTAGGAAAATAAGCGATATTTCAGGTTAAAAACAGGGATTTCGATGAAAATAAGCGATATTTCAGGTCAAAAACAGGGATTTCTAGGAAAATAAGCGATATTTAAGAGTTTAAAACAGAGATTTCAATGAAAATAAGCGATATTTAAGGTTAAAAACAGGGATTTCTAGGAAAACAAGCGACATTTCAGGTTAAAAACAGGGATTTCAATGAAAATAAGCGATATTTAAGGTTAAAAACAGGGATTTCTGTGAAAATAAGCGATAGTTCAGGTTAAAAACAGGGATTTCGATGAAAATAAGCGATATTTAATGTTAAAAACAGGGATTTCTAGGAAAACAAGCGATATTTAAGGTTAAAAACAGGGATTTCTGTGAAAATAATCGATATTTCAGGTTAAAAACAGGGATTTCAGTGAAAATAAGCGATATTTAATGTTAAAAACAGGGATTTCTATGAAAATAAGCGATATTTCAGGTTAAAAACAGGGATTTCTATGAAAATAAGCGATATTTAAGGTTAAAAACAGGGATTTGTAGGAAAAAAAGCGATATTTAATGGGAAAAAAAAAGGGATTTCTATGAAAACAAGTGATGTTTCATAGTTAAAAGCAGGGATTTCTTGGAAAATATGCGATGTTTCAGGTTCAAAACAGGGATTTGTAGGAAAAAAAGCGATATTTCAGAGTTCAAAGCAGGGATTTCTAGGAAAATAAGCGATATTTAAGAGTTAAAAACAGGGATTTCTAGGAAAATAAGCGATATTTCAGAGTTCAAAGCAAGGATTTCTAGGAAAATAAGCGATATTTAAGGTTAAAAACAGGGATTTCTATGAAAATAAGCGATATTTCAGGTTAAAAACAGGGATTTCTAGGAAAATAAGCGATATTTCAGGTTAAAAACAGGGATTTCAATGAAAATAAGCGATATTTCAGGTTAAAAACAGGGATTTCTATGAAAATAAGCGATATTTCAGGTTAAAAACAGGGATTTCTAGGAAAATAAGCAATATTTAAGAGTTAAAAACAGGGATTTCTATGAAAATAAGTGATATTTCAGGTTAAAAAAAGGGATTTCTATGAAAATAAGCGATATTTCAGGTTAAAAACAGGGATTTCTTGGAAAATATGCAATATTTCAAGTTAAAAACAGGGATTTTTATGAAAATAAGCGACATTTCAGGTTAAAAACAGGGATTTCTAGGAAAATAATCTATTTTTAAGAGTTCAAAACAGGGATTTCTATGAAAATAAGCGATATTTCAGGTTAAAAACAGGGATTTCTAGGAAAACAAGCGATATTTTAGGATAAAAACAGGGATTTCAATGAAAATAAGCGATATTTCAGAGTTAAAAACAGGGATTTCTAGGAAAATAAGCGATATTTCAGGTTAAAAACAGGGATTTCTTGGAAAACAAGCGACATTTAAGGCTAAAAACAGGGATTTCTATGAAAATAAGCGATATTAAAGGTTTAAAAACAGGGATTTCGATGAAAATAAGCGATATTTCAGGTTAGAAACAGGGATTTATTGTAGATATCAGCAGATGTAAGGGGAAAATCTGGGTTTTCTTGCTTCAAACCCTAGATTTCAGAGAAAAAACATGGATTTCTGGCAGAAAACCCAGATTTAAGGGGAATACCCCAAAACTAAGGGGATAAAAACAGATTTCAAGTAGAAAAAAACCCAATTTAAAGGGAAAAGCATCAGATTTAGGGGGAAATGCAGGAATTTCTGGCAGAGTACCCCAGAGATAAGGTGAAAAACCGCTGATTTAAATGTAAAAACCGAGATTTCTGGAAGGAAAGCCGAAACTTAAGGGGAGAAACAGGGATTTCTCAGAAAAATCACGCAGATTTTAGGGGAAAATCCCCAGATTTAAGGGGGAAAACAGGGATTTCTGTGAGAAAACCCCCGATTTAAGGAAAAACACAAAGATTTCAGGCAGGAAACCCTGGATTTTACGAGGAAAACAAGGATTTCTAGCAGAGAACCTGAGATTAAGCATTAGGGTCAGGGTTAGGGTTAGGGTTAGGGTTAGGGTTAGGGTTAGGGTTAGGATTAGGGTTAGGGTTAGGGTTAGGGTTAGGGTTAGGGTTAGGGTTAGGGTTAGGGTTAGGGTTAGGGTTCGGGTTCGGGTTGGGATAGGGTTAGGGTTAGGGTTAGGGTTAGGGTCAGGGTTAGGGTTAGAGTTAGGGTTAGGGTTAGGGTTAGGGTTAGGGTTAGGGTTAGGGTTAGGGTTAGAGTTAGGGTTAGGGTTTAGGGTTAAGGTTAGGGTTAGAGTTAGGGTTAGGGTTAGGGTTAGGGTAAGAGAAAACCGCAGATTTTAGAGGAAAAGCAGGGATTTTTGAATGAAAACGCCTTTTATTGGGATTTTGGGGCTGTTTATTGGGATTTGCTGTTTTTTATTCAATGTTTGGGGACATTTTGGGTGATTTTGGGCTCATCTATGTTTTTTTTGTTGTCAGTTTTGGAGATTTAGTGGTTGTTTATTGGGAGTTCGTCGTCATTTTTGGAGATGTTAGGGTGTTTGATTGGGATTTTGGGGTTATTTTTGAAGATTTTGGAGTAGTTAATTGGGATTTTGGGGCCGTTTCTTGGGATTTTGTTGTTGTTTCTTGGGATTTTGGGCCATTTATTGACATTTTGGGGCAATTTGGGGGGATTTCAGCGCTGTTTCTTGAGATTTGGGGGCGGTTTTTTTGGATTTTGGGTCCCTATTTGGTGAT